>NC_040027.1:8575613-8737546 GCF_000972845.2 Larimichthys crocea | reverse complement strand
GGAAACGCGAGGTGGCGCAGTTATGTGGCTCGTAAGGTCGGTGGCGTTTCATAATTGTAAATGACTGTAGTATTATTAGGTTATGTCAATGGTAAGGGCTCATTCCTTCCTCGGCGTATATACATGTCTACAAAGTTTGGGGTTTAAGTGACCCGTACACTTCTCCTATTTCATTACATTTGCACATACCGAACAGGGTTAATAGGGTTCAGGTGCCACACGTTAGCAATATATTAGACCTGTTGAACCTTAAGTTGATTGCCCTGGTGGACATGGATCGGCCCAAGTTGGCTAGGGAGGAAAAAAAAAAAAAAAAAAAAAAAAAAAACAAAAAAACCCCACCACCCCAAATGACCCACCTTTTGCCCCCGAAAACACCAAAAAAACCCGACACCCCCCCCCACCACCCACCCCCACACAACCAAAACTGGGGTTCCCCATTGGTACAAAAGGAAGGGGGGTGTTTGTTGGTTTTTGGGTGTTGGTAATTTTGTTTGGGGTTTAGTTGTTTTGTTGTGGTTGTGTTTTGGGGGAGTGGTTTTTTCCAAAAAAATCCCTACCACAAAGGGGGTTTCCCCCCACAACCACCAACCACAAAATGTTCAATAAAGGCCCACTTGTGTGTGTGTTGTGGTTGTTAAAAAAAAAGGGGGGGAAAAAAAAAAAAAAAAAAAAGAAACCCCCCAAAACCGTGGCTGATTAGAAGTTGGATTTATTTATGCAGCTTACATCATTTGCTCTTTCCATATGATAGAAGCGCAGTAATTTGTTGGAGATCTCAGTAGATCCAACAACTTTCAAGACTATAAGACAGATTGTAAATGAAAGCGGGATTAGTCAAACTGAAAATAAAGGCAAACAATTAGAACCCTAAACTAGTGTGATCAGTAACATTTACCCAAAGTAACGGACATGTGAGTACTGTACTTGCCGAAGTTTTGCAACTCACTGTTTTTATGCGCAGTGAGGAATTATTGCATCACAGACACGCTACCCGTTTGTTTGTACCTCCAATGAATCCGGATGAATTGTTGACTTCATTATTGTTGCATCACTGGACAAATTTCAATCAATATCACCAAGTTCCAATATCTCCAACATTATTTTAGTGAGTAAGAAGCTATACAAATAGGATATTGGAAGTTTAACTTAAAGGAATGAAGCCCTCCAGGCCAGACAAGCTGGATGTACTTTAGGGAACATTAGCTTATCCGCCCATTAATCCAGCTATAATTTATAAACTAAGTAAGCCAACTAACAATAAGCCCTAATTAGCTCAGCTTTCAACTCTAACTGAGAATTCTGCTGAGAAGTGTGAAGCCTCTTAAGACTACAATAGCCAAAAGTAAATACCCCTAAATACAGTCAGTAGTCAGAGCCTACTGTCGCTCTAAACGGGAAACGTAAAAGGTGTTTGTCTGTTTTGACGGTTGATTATTTTTTCATGTTGGCATCGATGGGTGTCTTTTTTTTTTTTTTAAGGAAAAGCGGCACCTTCTCTAAAACCTACTCCAACTAATGAGATTGCTTTGCATTTATTATTGGCCTGTCTATGCTGCTGCTGTCGGCCAGAGAACGCTGAAATGCAATATACCTTTTTCAATTTGCTCCTTTTATTGTGATTTGTTTTTAATGTAGCAGTGGTAAATGCACTTCTAATGAAAAACAATTCAATATGAAAATAAACAAATAAAAAAAAAGACAAGGGTACGTGATGTATTTCAGAAGCTTTATTTGTCTGAAATTATCTTCACATCCCGAAACAATTGCAAATCATGATGCTCTTAAAAAAAAATAGGGAAAAATGAATTTCTCTGGGTGTTTCAGGCCTGTGGTAACATATCCGACTATTTCCTAATGAAATGATTGGCTGGACTACCTGTGCACGCTCTGACGTTCACTCATTGCACATTAAAAATGGTATTTAGGGAAGTTCGGAGGAAGGACTTTAAAAACTAATGCAGTGCAATACAATGTATTAAACCACCACACAAGTGTGAAGTTTAAATTAACAGCATCGGTTTATACAAAAATCATTTTCTGTGTTTCCTGTCACGGTTAATAAACCATAGGGTGGAATGTGCTTCTAGACATGGATACTAGTTTAGAAATAGCAATTTTTCTACTTGTAAACATTCACACACCATCATTTTTTTTGGAAAATTTAATTTTGAGAAATGGTTACCACTGACATATTACCTGTTTAAAGTCAGTTCAGTTCACAAAAGCTTTGTCGGATATTGTATAATAGTGGTGAGACACAAAGGGGGAAATTTAATATATTTCATAATGAATCAGCCTGAACCATATTGATGGTGATGATAGCCTGAATTATCCAGTAGTAAAGATGATATTTTTCTTAAATGAATGATCTTTTTTTATGGAACGGGCTAAGGTTCACCTATTTTAATTCAAGATAGGCGTTTTTCGTACTTGCACTAGATTAAAATTTAGTATAATATTGTTCCGTCTAAGTGACCTATTTTCACAGCTTCTCACTGCTACACGTACCGACCCTATTCTTCAATTTCATATAGCTCTGCTATGCATCACGCTCATCTACTATGCATCGGCGCACTCACAACTGTGCTGCAGTGACCCATTCCCCGGCAAGGAGAACGACTTGAAGAGCAGCAAAGATGATTTCATGAGACTGCACAGTCCACCCACCTTTAACTAATGACTTGGAAGTAATGGCCTCCAACAATTTTATATTTTTCATTGACAGTCCGCATTACAGCCAGCAGCACGGAGAAGCTAGACTGAGACAAAGGAAAAGAGAGGGAGAGGGAGAGGAGAGTTCAAGTATGAAATAAGTTCCTGACATTGTCTGCTCTTGCTTTGAGAATATCGTCATGCACTCAATGAGTGATTTCAACCCCCCCCTACTAAAAACTCTATTCATTTACTACTAATTGCAAAATGAATTTGTTTCTGAGAAACATTATGCGGTCCAAATTACATTTTCTTGAACTTGGAAAGATTTAATGGGACATATTCGTCATTCACTATAGTAAAACGTTTTTTTTTTTTATATCTACGACAGCTTAAGAAACACAAATCACTGGGTGAAGCTCGTGTAATGGCGTATTCAGACAAATGAGAAATTTGAGAAAGTTTGATGTCTAGACTGAACACACTGAATGATCTCGCACCATTGTCCTTACACATTGTTTGATTATACCTGATTATATTCAGGATTCCCATCTCTGTTTTCTAAGTGAATTCATGCACAATTTTACCTCTGCAGCAATTCACATCTTTCACACTGACTTCCACAACTTTGTCAGCTTTTGCACGTAGATTTCGAGTGCACCATTTTTTTAAAGAGGGGTGGAAGGGTGAAGTGAGGAACGAAGCATCAGAATTGACCCCAGAGCCCATTACAGTCATGTTCTACCAAACTTGACCATGAAGGAAGTTTTTCTTTTTGTGTCACCTCAAATAACTCAAAAAACTTTGAGCTTGAAACACTCTTGAGAAAGGTCTTGACAAATAAAAGTCCTGCTGATAGGGGCATAACATCGGCTTGGCTGGAACACATGTTTTGTTGCTGTATGTACGACAACGTGTTGAACCAAAATAGTGATCCTCACCTAACAACATGCTGATTCCAGGACACAAACCCTGGTCTTCAGTGTCAAATCCAGTGCTTCAAAGCCGAACCACTCACTCTGTCCTCCTCCCTACATTTTTTTCTGCAGTAAGGAACTTTCTACATTGGGAAAAAAAGCTAAATTATTCCCAGTGAATAGTAGTAGTAGCACTTGTGTTTTTGGTTTGTCAAACATTCAGCAAATCCACGGCAGCATATAGGAGGTAGGATTGGTAACTTGGTTGGTTCCACAGCGATGCTTTTGGGTGACGGCCAGAAACCGAGGTAACCATCAATTTAGACTCATTTAAGACATTTTTTACATCTTGCCTCAGTTAAGATCTTATGCCAGTAAATTAACATTACTGGCATCATCATCAGGCTTCAGGGTATGAACTTATTTTGTCTATGTACTTTTTCGCCCGCATCAGATTGAGGGAATGTGGTATGGGGGTATGAATAAAACATGCTGACTATTTCTTACACATTCATGCAGAGCCACAGTTCAGTACAGTGCTCTGGTACCTCTGCTACAGGAATATAAACATGCTATTTGAGTGAATTTCTCCCTTAAATGTATTTCACAGATATTCTGCTCAGATCCTCACTCTCATTTGGTCTTGCTCTACGTTCCAATTTGGGTTGTTTTTTTTCCCCGACACTGTGGAAAGAATGTAAGTTCCATCTTTTTCCTGCAGTTAATTCGCCTCGATTTTGTTTACATTGTGTTCACTTGTCAACATGTCCTAATCCATCCATCCATTTTCCATATCCATTTATTCTTATCAGGGTCGCGGAGGGCTGGAGCCAATCCCAGCTGGCATTGGGCCGAGAGTCACCAGTTCATCACAGGGCTTACACATCGAGACAAACAATCATATCAAGATTGTACTGTGGCTATGTTTGCCGTATGTAAATAGCGCCCCATTAAACCTACACATCGGGCCGACGCCTATAACTGTTTTTGTTTCAATCAACTCCTTGCACGCCTTTAAAATTAATGGGCACCATTTCGAGGTGGTGTTTCTAATTCTTCTGGCTTAAACACCAATGGATATTTTTCTCAGGAGTCTGTAAAGCCCATGCAGAGAAGTGAAATACGGTATAAGTACCTCAATGTTTTACTAAAATTATAGTGCTCGATTAACTGTGCTCCGTTCCACCTCTGTTGTTCAAACATGCTGTTCCCTTCTCAGAATAAAATGGTATGGGCATGCAAAGAAAGAGAAAACAAATAGGCAAAGCATAAAATATATTTAATCTCTATTAAAGCCAGGCTCTGAACAGTGTTTATTATGATTTACCTTTACATGTTAAGATTAAGAGGCCCTCTCAGTAACCTCCGAATTGGTCCTGTGGGGTCTAATTATTGTACAGAATGTACTATTGTAAAACATGCCATTTTACTTTGCTGCCCGACTTCTGTTGAACACTCCACGTTCAACAGAAGTTCACAAAGGAGTCGGGCAACATTTCTTTTAATTTTCTAATCTGCAGCTCTCATTCTTGCATCATTTACAGAATCTATATGAATCCCCATGCGATTATTTATTCTATTTACAAGCTGGAGCAATAGATCTGTTCCATTTAATCGGGGCATGGGAGACCACTTCTAACACAGATGAGTTTTATCTCCTGCTCTAAAGCCAGTGTTTTATGTGGTTAACGCTGAGTGGGGAATTGGTGAGTATGCTCCAAAAAAAATATACAAAAAAAAAATCCTTGTTGCTTTTTAGAAAGTATTTGCAAACAGTAAATCGATGCCTCATTTCAGAAGGAGAGAATAAACTGAGAGGACTCGGGTTTAGCAGAAATCTTTCACACACAGTAGTCAGCACTGAAAGAAGTATTAATGTTTTATAAAAGTAGCAAAATCATAACGTAAAAATACTTAATTGCGCGAGCGCTGCATTCATAGTCCCATCGACCCTGTTTCCACTCCAGCAGGCAGCTGTTATCTGTTAAAATGACACTACCTGCTCAGCTTCAACCTGCAGGCAAACAAAGTTGGTGATTACTAAAACTGGTGAATAATTTTGAAGCAACATTTCCATCCAAAAAAAATCACACACCGGGGGAAATTCACTTGTCACAGTAGCTCATATACACGGGGTAAATAATAAATTGGGACTTTTTCTGTATATTTTTTTACTTGTGAACAAAGTCGTGCTGGTGTTAAAGAGTCTGACGGCCGTTGGAATGAAGGAGCTGTGGTAGATCTCCTTCTTACATGGTGGGAGTATCAGTCTGTTGCTGAGGGAGCTGCTTAGGCCCACCACAGTCTCATGCAGGAGGTGAGAGGAGTTCATGATGGATGTCTTGTCTCTCTCCGTGCATCCCCCTACCCAGCAGATGACTGCAGATGTCACCACAGTGTCATAGGTTTTTAACGGAGTCCAGTTTGTTGTTGAGGCGAAGACCCAGGTATTTGGATGCACCCACCATCTCGATATATCCAATCACCAGTCTGGTCTGAGGAAGTCGGTCACCATCTCATTCGTCTTGCTGGCTGGAGGTGGCTCAGATCGCACCTACAATTAGACTAAAACAAATCATATGGCTGAAATCTAAAAAGTAAATGACATTATGCCTGAAAGCAGCAGTGTTCATTTGATGATACTGAATTGTTTTATTCAATTTCAATGTGTTTGTAGCCAATGTAGTTTTCTGTGATTAAGGTAAACAGCAAAATATGTGTATTTACTGTAGTCTTTTGGTGGAAACATGAGTGTTTGAAACAGAATACTCATACCGAGGTGTAGTAGAGAAGTGCCTCGAGTTTATATGTTGATGCTCTGAACCACTCTAACTAGTGAATTCTGAGAGACACATTTTAAGCCTGTGTGGGTTTAATGTTTCATACTGAAAATGTTTTTAATATTCATTCAACTGTGCAAAGTGAATAGCAGGTAGAGTTGTCAAATAAATGTGGCATAGAAAATATTCCTCTCTCGTATTATGTTAAGTAAAGTTGGCGCAAAATGGAGATACTCATGTAAGGAACGAGTAGCACGACTGCAACCATCACCTGAATCTGAAGTGTTACAGTCGGCTCCACAACGCTCTCTAAGCAGCTGCCCACCCTGCAGCCAAATTTAAACTGACTGTGACACATAATTCTGGGCTTTGCCATCACTGTGGTGTTACACTTTATTTTCTCATATCACAACTAATAGACTAAAGCAGCTAAGGCACATGGAGACATTTGTCAACTCACTGAGCAACATAAATTCATCGCCGCCCTCGTCTAAATGACCAAAAAAGTCATTTATTGTCTCGTATTCTCCCGTGCTCCCTGCGGGGGATCGGAGATGACAAGAAAATGAAAAGCTCTGACAGCATGTCTGCAGTTATTTGCTGCATTGCCGTGCATCTTCATGATCAAAAAAAAAAATCCTGAAAAGGGCCTAAATTGAAGAAAAGTAATTCATTTTGCATCTCTGGTTGATGAAGCATCATACTTCATCAGGGTCATCCACTTCAAGGCAATAACATTTTAGTTTGTGATGAGAAACAAGTCACTCAAAATCAAGCTCATACAGTATGCAAATGGCGGACCGTTAGATGCTAATTCAAGTCTATCAAGGAAGCAGAGGTAGAGGATTTCAGCAGCTGCATCCAAAGTACAAATCACATATTTGTTCAAACATATTAGTTAGTGATGTGTTTTGTTTTTTTTACTTTGCCAAGTTTGTTCGTTAGCATTTCTCTCTTTAACACTATTGAATTCACATCATCTCCTCTGCAGAGAAACCCTGATGGAGTCGATCAGTTTTGCATAATTAGTAACCAGAGTGGAAGGTGTGAAAGATCAAGCAGAATAAAAGAGCAGCGATGCGTGTGTCTGTGTAATGTTCACCTCCGGACCACACACACACACACACACACACACACACACACGGCACTCGCAGTAAATTAGTCAGGCTTACTTTCACAGATCACTTATCTGCTGCGTTTCAGGAAAATTGAGAAAAAGAAAAACAACAGGGTCAACCTAAAGAGCGCCGGAGTTCTTACCGGTCCATGCAAACGTCCCAGAGGCCTGAACCTCAAACCACTTGAAACCTCCGAGGTGACAGACGTGTTGTTTTCCTTGCTAATTAGTAAAAAGAGGATACTAATTAAGGCTTGCCCTTGCCTCTTTCGCTACACAAACCCTGGAAGGTAGCTTATTAGCATAGCTGACCTCCTTAGTTAAAGGTAGCAACACATGCCAGTAGCTACAGTATGGACGAGCTAGTCGACTGGCCTGCTTACCTTCCAATCAGTGAGTTCATTAGCTGTTAAGTGCTCTCAAATAATTCCTGTAATTATAACCAGATTAATGTGAGATTGATTCGATTCCTGCCGTGGTTTTAATTGGGCTACCTAAAGCAAATTAAAGGACAGGTTGTGGTGGTGGTCAGATGTTTGTTGTGGCACAGATCATGAATATGGGTCCGACATTTTATGGAGAAAATGTTTTTTTCCCTGCGATGTCCTCTGCATCAACTCTCCGGGATTTACAGACATTCCTGATGGACAGTAATGTTTTTTTATTTTTATTATAGCTGCTGTCGGTAATCTTGGCTCAGGATATTCACCATCCTGCCGGGGGGCTGTGAGCTCAGAGCACATGGGGAATGTTAGCATTTGTACCACAGGAGTTTTTGGTACCGACACAAAGCGTGGAGGTTTCCAGGTCCGGGGCTCACGGGGGAATACTGACGGACAGAGAGAGGAGCTGGTGTCGTGCCAGAACCGGAGCTGCTGAACAAATGTGCGGTGTAACCGGCGGAGCAGCCTCTACGGACACGATGACAAACGACCAAAGGGAACATGGATGGAGGAAACTAAGACGAGAAAACCAGAGAGAGTGAACTTCGCTATGAAAGAAGTCTGTGTGATAACATGATTCCTTCAGCATCACAGATGTGTTTAAGATCACACCAGACAAAAGAGACAAACCCAGATAAAGAGATCGAGAGAAAACACGAGTGAGAGAGGTTCTTTGCCTACATGCAGGCCTGAAGTATTACAAATGTAATATTTTCTGAAAGGTTGTTGCGACAGTCCAGTAGCCCTTTAAGTTACAGCTCAGTCAAGAAGAGAGTGTTAACATAAAAACGCCATTGGACTACGAAACCCCGTTAGGAGCACTCAGCGGTGTATCCGGCCCCGCTCACAGCTTGGTTTCTTTCCATTAATCTCTCTTGTTGGTTCAAACCTCGAAAAGGATTTCAGTATTACTGGGCCGCCTGCACCGAGGTGATCAAGAAGCATTTTGTGCCACATTTACTGTATTAGAATACAGCCTCTGCATGATACAAAAAAACTGAACTGAATCTGGACCCAAGGGAACCAAAAAACTTTGCAAATGCATTTTTCTTTTTCGTTCAAACAATATCTAATAATTGAAATTCAACAGGAATCCACTGCCACAGTAAAATCTGTACATTTAATCCCATTTTCATTGACAACATAATGTTTACGTGTGACTGGTTATCGTCACTGTCATTACTCGTTATGGGAATGATGTTATGTGCAGCCATTTCTCCAAATGTCTGTATCCTGTATGATAAAAGGGAAGAGGAAAGACATGTCAAAGTGATTTGTGTCTGTTTGAGGGTCCCTGGAGGGTAGAGCCGTTCTCTTATAAAGCCTGTAAAACACCTCCCAGCTAGTGAGATCTGTCTCCAGAGGATACACATGCAAAAACCCTGTCAGCATGTGAGCTAGAATAAAGCATAAGCCAGCCTTACTCTAAATTTTTTTTAAGAGAATGGCTGAATGCATTAAGAACAAAAGAAAATGCTGACGAAAGTGAAGCGCTGGATGTGTTTGTTGCTGTCTTGTGCTGGGGTATTAAAAACCATGGGAATTTATGAGCGAGTGCAGACATTCATTCTGTGTTCTTGAGCCCACTGGATGCATCCATGATAAAAAAAGCATGAAACTAATGCACAGTATGTTTCCTCTTCTGTCTGAGCACTCTTGATGCAAATCAGTGCTAATGATGCACAATGGGCTTTCTTAAAACCATTATCTGCGATGAGTTTCTCTCCACAGTATCACTCACAATCATTTCACGTTAACGTGGAACTGAGAGCAGGCTTGAAGTTACTAATTGCAGTTTTTCTGCTGCACGAGATGAAAGTCATTAAAACGCTTTTTGGTATTTTTTTTTTTTTTATCGCCAGACAAGGGTTGTGACTGCATTGCTCGGTTCCCACTAAATCACACTACACACTAATCCTTTAAATGGAATGGAGCCATCATTATTGTTGTCAGTTACGCCTGCGCTTTTCTTTCCATAACATCAAAATGTCTGCTATGAAAAACAAAAAGGCAAATACATCTCTCCGTCTGAAGGATCGTAGACATATTGTCACAGGTTTTGCTTTTATCACCAAACAAGAAGTTAATTATAAAGATACGTGTTAGCCCATTTCAGGAGGTGATAATCAAGCAAAACATACAGTCACATGTACTTTTGTTCTGCACTCGTCACACGGTGGAGATGTGGAAGACAGCTGATGACAGTTGACTGCGGTGTTGGTGACATGAGAGTTAAAAATACCATTACATTTAAAGCAGTATATCTCATTCCCTTGCAGTTATGACACATGCTGAAATAAATGCTGTCTACAAGGTGAGAGCCAGTAATTACAGCAACTCTGATATGGCATTATTGAGACATTAGACAAGCCGGTGCTGTCGATCTTAATTGGTCAAGTAATTTTAATTGAGACCACAAGGAAAGCACAAGTCGGGCAATTACTGATGTGCAAACCCTAATACACATTTGATGAGGGGATGTCCAGATAAAGGATTGAAAATTTCACAACCCATTGGAGCAAACCTTAAAACAATTACATGGTTGCATTGCTTTGAACATGGTTTTGGGCCACTGATCGTCGTCGATTCATGAAGCATCTGATGTGAAAAATACAATAAGAGATGCATCAAACAATCAAATCTTCATATCTTCCAGGTTCAAGCTCATTAACAGCTTGTGATGTAAATGTCTGTCATTTCCTCCTGAGGACCCCTCGGTCTCTGCATGGGTCTCCGATATCCGATATCTCCACATGGATGAAGGCACACCACCTCCAGCTGAACCTCTCAGAAACTGAACTGCTGGTCCGCCCAGCCAAACCTACTATACTACACCATGACGTCAACATCAAAAGTGACTCCCAGCGAGAAATTTGAGGGTTATGATTGATGACCAACTAACCTTCTCCAATCATGTCAGCTCATGTTACCTCCCGCACGACCGTTGAGTTCCTCCAATGAATGATTCCTGGCTCTGCCACTTCTTCTCTGTTGTTCCCCGTTGGTGGAACGTCCTACCAGTTCCTACCAAATCAGGGGCGTCCCTCCCTACCTTAAAAAACCTCCTGAAGTCCTCCAGCTCTTCAGAGAGGACCTCCTCTCCAACACTACCAACATCTGGACATGATAAATCTACCCCTTGAAGAACTGTCACAGCACTTACTGCTGCACTAACGCTTTCTTATCGCACTGTACCTTGATCGTTTCCCTTCTCTGTGAGTCGCTTTGGATAAAAGCGTCAGCTAAATGACTGAAATGTAAATATCCTAAAGAATAATCTATCAAACATCAGGAGCCCGGATACCTTCAAATTAAAATCTTTAAAAGAGGCCAACGTCAGACTTTACAACATCTGTCAATGTCTAATAGGTTTTTCAGCCTGCGACCTTTTCAAGAAGTATAAAAGGGCTCCTGCTTCCACATGTATGATCACCGAGGTGTCAGCCACATGTAACAAGCACATGCCACATCATCTCGGCATGATTGATTGTGGACCTCTGGGAACAGAATGATAGAATTGTATATATTTCATTCGCCATGTCAGTAACCGTAATTACCAACCATTTCTGAGTTGTTAAGGGAAAAGGTCAGAGCGCCATTAGATGGGAGTAGGAAGTGGTCACAGTTGCACCCTGTAATTCAGATTTCATTTCAAAGGAACGGCGAGGTTTTTCTCACCAATATTGCATTTTAAAAATAGAGTAAGTGGAACTCGAATGCTGCGACACAGGTCTTGTGGGTTGTCAGATTTTTAGAATGATTGATCAACAAGGCTATTGACTTATTGGGTCATGCTGTAAGTTGTATTATTTATTTTTCAGAATATTGGCTTCCTTTTGCTTTTGAATAAATCCTGACTGTGTGCACATAAAAGAGATACTTGTATTGGATCTATGCATGACACATGTGTATACAAATATCAACATGGACTTAATAAACCTAAAAATGAAAAGGGTTATTTGATTCTAATATATTATCTGTTGACATTTAAAGATTCGTGTGATCATTGATCTGTTGAGTGGCCGCACACTTCCAACATGCAAGGATAATAAAGGAAGTCATCAGTCATTCTTGCCTCAGCTGCCTTGAACTATTGGCGCGACGCAGAGGGACTGGAGACAATCTTTGAAATATTTAGCTCTTTGTGGATGTTGTTCAAAGAAAATGAACATGTTTCAACAAATTACAATACCAAAATATACTCTCTCTTGTATCCTGCCTTTTTTTTTTATGACAGACACCAGACTCAACAGATTAGCATAATTTCCACAGCAGGGATCTCTAATTTGACAAACAGCGGACAGGTTTATTCAAGCAAATGCGAGTGAGCTCACAAGAATGAACACTGAACATCAAAACATCACCGCATCCACGCTGGCCACGAAGCTGCGTCAGCTTATAATTAGAGCTGTTCCAGTCACTCTCAAAATGGCTTACATCAGGTGAAAAGAAAGTCTGACGCAGGTGACTAACACAACAGCTCCGGCGTCTGTACTGTAGACTTTGGAATAATTGATGACAACAATAGCAGTAATGAAAAAAAAATAATAATAAATTGTAGATAAAAAATTATCTTCGTAATATCACAGATAAGGCTAGTAGATCCATCCATTTGAAAAATAATGATATGGCTTCAGCAATCGCTAGAACTTGAATTTATAACGCTTGCAGCAGCAGAAAGGACTGACTTGACAGTGTGATTAATATTTTTCTAAGTATGGAAAGTTAGCACAAGGTTTCTGTGCCAAAGCTATCTCACCAGCGACTGACGTGCTTTAAGTGGCTGTTCATCAAATTATGTCAACGCTGAATATTTTTTTTTCCTTTTGTAAATATAAACAAGGCAGACGTAAACACATTGTCCCCCACAAATCATGCACTCCATTAGTGACAATACGTCCTGCTGTATTGACCTGTAATTTAAGCATCCCCTGTAGACCGGTGGCCAAATGCACCATT
Source organism: Larimichthys crocea (assembly GCF_000972845.2). Taxonomy (NCBI): domain Eukaryota; kingdom Metazoa; phylum Chordata; class Actinopteri; family Sciaenidae; genus Larimichthys; species Larimichthys crocea. Next base: position 8,724,675 of record NC_040027.1, on the reverse strand, counting down.
CCACATACAAGCAGAATTTATGTGCATATAGTGGGCTACTAATGTACGGAGGAATTCCATCCTTGGAATGTAAATGCGTAAAAACTGAATGAATTAAAAAATATTTCAGACTTCTTCTAAATAAAATAGACAGACAACTTCCTTGACACATTACCCAGAACCTCTACAGATCTTCCTACCCATCATAAGGACAACATGGTAAATTATAAGCTACATTAGCTAGTCCCTGATGTTTTAGGTTAAACTGTTTTTCATTGTCATTCATATTTTAGCAAATGTAACAATGGGGAAAGAAGTTTTGACGTTAAATTGAATTTAAATTGAAATTAGAAGGTGATATTATGTGAGTGTTTGTTTCCAAATTTCCACTATCACGAAGTTTACCTTTATTATTGTATTTAGCTATGAGGTAATATTATTAACACTGTTTCTGTTTCTTTAATAATAGTTTTGTGGTAGCCACAGCTTCGTTAGCACCAGTACCCACACCAAGGCTGTCCTGGCTAATGTTCTTCCCATGCCTCTGTGACTTTCCTCCAGGTGCTCCAGTTTCCTAAAATGTAAATTGCCCTCTAGGCGTGAATGTGAATGTGTTTGTAAGTTTGTAGGGTCTAGGGTATTAACCACAATCCCCTATCGAACACTGCTTCAACTTCCTGTGTATTGTTTGTAATGCCATAGCAGCCTTCGGGTTCTCATCAAGTGCGATTGACACAGCAGACTACACATAGCAGCTTCATTATATTTAGCCTAAAGCTCCAGAAACCAATCTGCACTCTTATGTTAGAATATTATTGCCCCCCCCAGGTTTGCTGTGTGTAAATTTGTGGTAATTTGATGTAACACAAATTTACTTGGGTAGGTGCTTGTAACCGCAGTGTGCAACCGTGATGACAACTTGTCGCTCTTCAGGATGGGCCGTCCACACTTTTTGTTTTTCACTTTTATATGACAACACAGGTGAAGACGGACAGGAAAGAGGATGCACCTAAAGGACGCAGCTTTGAATCGGACCTAGGCCGCTGCAGAAAGGATTTAATCTTGATACATGGGGGTGTATTCTCTACCAGTTGAGCTAACGGGGCGACCTTTCCAACAAACTTTGATTTTTTGTGTGCCACGCCCAAAGTGAGTTCTCCTACATGCTTGAAAAAGGATGATGAGGCGAATGGTACCTTACCTCTACATCCTACACAGACCTTTAAGACCATCTTTGAGTTTGAAAAGTGGATATTTCAAAGTAATCACATTACCACAAACTGTAAGCCTGTGGCTTTAGCCCTGGGAGTTGCCTACTGTCCCTTGTCAAAAACATTACTGATGCTACTTGTAGCTACTTGTTTCATCAGATCTTAATATTCACAAATTTATGACCAGAGGGTCATGACAGGTGGAATATATTTTGTGGACGATTCAGTACAACATGGTTATTTAATTTCACACCTCCAGGCAGTTTAGATTTTCCAATTCACTTCCATGTTTTTGTAGCCTCTCCGTAGGAGAAGAAAGGTTCAACAGGCAAATACTTCGAAGACAGGGAATCAAATCCAGGTCTCACTTGCTGTGAGGTGACTGCCACTGTGCCTCCTCGATATAACTGAGTTACAAAAAGTACTTCAGCTGCAGCTCCGCTGATGTAATTTTCAAAGATTACAGAAAAGCAGGTCTATAACAGGGTCTGGAAATCACATCAAGTCTACCTTAATTTGTTTGGCACATTTCATAGACAAGAAACATCAGTGTGATTCTATATAAAGAAGTAAAAGTCAAGTCATGTCAAGTTTGTTTGTATAGGGCAACCTCACATCCAATGTCTCAATGGGCTTTACAGGCCAACGTCAGCAACTGGTCCGAAGCTTTAAATACCCTTCATAAGTTTCAGTGTGATATATTCCAAAACACATAAGCTGCATAAGCAACAGAGATGTGAGGAAACTGCACATAATGGCACATTACAAGTATATGTGGAAGTAACCAGAGTATACAACAAGTTGTTAAAAACAAATTAAACATTTTTTGGAAGTCAAAAACATGTCCAATTCATTTTCCTGCAATTCTTATTGTCTTATAGTCACTTACCAACTTAACGCGGCATGCTGTAAAACAGATGAACTGTCTTGTTTTTTAAACAGCAAGCTGAGAAAAAAAAAGATTAATTACCTCAGGTGTATACAAATCTAAAATATTTATGTCTCTACACCAGATTCGAAGCTGCAGAATGAAACTATTTATCCTACTCTGCCTCTATGAATTCTGACCGTGAAGATATTTTCTGATTTAAAAGTATTTTTTTAGGAAAAAGAGCTGAAAATATGAGCTGGAATAGATGAAGATAAACAACAAACAACACACAGTCGAGTGGGACCAAGGACTCGATAAAGGATGGCTGTCATAGTATGGAAAGGAGCTTTTTGTCTAAAATAGACAATCGAAACTTGGAAGTAGAGTCATTTACACATAATACATCAAGTAGAAAGTGTTTTTGACGATGCCAGCTGTAGATGGTCCTAACAGCGGGGATGTTAAGACCTTATCAGTCTGACAAATGATGATTAAGAACGAGATATGAACACTGATGCACTACAGAGAAAGACAAATCAAGCTGATGAGCAACTCACTGAAATCTGTTGTCATGTCAACAGATTTACAGAAGGCGGGGTGTTGCTAATTTATTATCTGACACATCTGAGGTGATATTTGGTCCTATTCTTGGAGAACCTTTGGCCAGTCAACTGGATGACATTTTGATTCATCAACAGAAGCTGTAGTTTGAGGAGTGAGCGCTAAATATCACATCAGTCAACAGTCAACCAACATAGCGCTCATTACTTTGAGACACAGCATCTGGAGGTGATGAAGCTAACAGCACAACTTCTTAAAATGATGTATGTCTCAGCGTAGGACTTCACAGGTTCAGTCTTCCGGATGATTAGCCAGTTCAAGGATTCATCACAGCTCCAGACAGCCGCTGAAACTCAGATGGTGTACTGAGACATGTGAACTGCACATTCTGGGCAGACAGGAATGAAGTTCTTGAACTCAAGGAACACATCTGTGTAACATTTCCAGGATTTTATATCAATTCACATTTCGTTGTGGTGTGACCATGAGCAGATTAACAAGAGGAGGAAAATAATTCCAGGCAGACTGTTAAATTAACAATTATGGCCTTCACTGAGGTGTCAATATGAACCTTTCCAAATTAGACAAATCTACAATGATTATGCCTCTTCTGGAAATGATAAATTGCTTAAAGGGCATCTAGGGTTTGGTGCACCGCCTTGATAGCTAGGGTTAGAAAGCTCCCCAGCTTTGTAAGGAGTTGTGGGCAACATGCCCCTTTGTCCAGGGCCTGGTACTGTAGATGTGTGGCAGGACTGCTTGTTTGTGCAAGAAAGGATTCAGCTTTCTCTTCTCCACTGTTGATTCAGCCACCTTTACTGGTGTTGCCTTTGAGCAGGGCTCTATATTGAGCAAGATTTAATGCCACACTGCTGTTTCATCGTAATCGACTCATCAGTGCCGTCTGGGCCATGTTTCTACTAGTTGTTGGAGTCGGACATAACCATAGATTTTTGTGAACTGTTGGTTGTTTTATATCTGACTGGTACAGTGTTTTTGTTTTATTTTATAACCTGAAACAACTGAATCTCACTGTATTATCTGGTTTTGTCTTCTTCCCTTAGGCAGCTGGATGACCTGCGGGGAGTACTTGTGGTAAACACATTCTTCGCTTTAAACATCTTGTAGTTTTGCTTTTTTTCCTGCAGTGAAAGTTGTTGTTGTTGGCAGTGATATCAGTATTGCAATAGAGGCAAGGCAGACGCCAAAAGAAAACCACCACATAACTGCAATCATCCCATCTTCCCATGAATCTATAAAATTGGATTGTGTCAACATGCATGTAGTTGGGGGCTATTTTGGCCCATATAGAAACATTATGGTCGACTTCCCTGTGTTGGGTGTCATTTAGAAACATTTACTCAGAACTTGCACAATAATTGTCTAACTTTATATCTATACCACCTGGGTTGTATTGCTTTTGGTTTGGAAAAGCCTGGACCAGCATTTATAATCTTGTTGATGTAGTACACGTCTGACTAGGCTGATAAATGTAAGCTCATCTACCTTTGCCAGCTTGGTTTGAGTGTTTGAGTGTTGACTGTCTGTAAGTGTTGCAGGTCTCTGAATGGGTGGAGACGGAGTGCCATCAGTGAAATGAAAGCAGTAGGCTACATGTTTCTATTTGAGACATGCCCCATTCTTGCAGTTTGAAGGCTCTGTGTTTTCTGGCATTACCTTGGATTCTGTCGGCATTTTTGGCTTATGCATTGTTTATTTATCAATATTTAATTTAGCCTTGAGTACTTTCCAACTGCAACTGTTGATTTGGCATGCAGCAAAGTTAATCTTTGTAAATACATTTCTTTCATTTTCTTTTCTTTTCTTTTTTTTAACCATTGCACATGTTTCTTATTGAGTTCAGTCATAACACATTGGGGGCTAATCCTTTCTAATCTTAAATCACTAGCAGAGATTAGGAGTAGAGCTTAAATTAAGAACTTGCCCTTGTCAGCTTCTGTAACTAACTTTTATACGCACTAAATAAATAAATAAAAGTTTAATTTCATGTGACATACAGAAAGGTATTTCTGGTTGGAAGCATAAATCTATAACATTAATCTCAGATCATCAAATCAATAACACAAGCTTAGAATATATCTAAGAAGAGCAGTTATAGGTCATCAAAAACTGAATAAACGGACTCTGTATTTCTTATTTGTAGCAATTTCTTTCAGGTTTCTTCCACAAAATGTCTTTTTTATTAATTAAGTCTTTTTCAGGGTCACATTGGTTTTATATATTGTAGGAAAATATCGTATCCATCATAGGGATAATAAAAACTTAGAGAGGGATTAGGTCAGAAATAGAATCAGAATGTTCTGGGGCTAAACAAATAAACAAAGAGAAGGTTCCTCACTGAAGAAATGATTAAAATCCCTTTAGAATAATATGCAGGGATGCCAACTTAAACAAAATATTACTGGGAGTGCGGGGAACTGGATCGTACTTTCTGATTTGTTGGAAGGTCAGATTCTGACTGCTTGTATATGCCTTAAGGTAAGAATATCTCACAGCAACCCTATGATCACCTTAATTGACTTATATGAGAATATGTCAAGCTTGGGACTGTTAATCAGCCTGATAAGGTTCAGTTGTTTTGATGAAGCAAACACTAATGCTGTTAACATTACATGGAATGTAACATTAGTTTGCATGCTTGTTCCAAATCCCACTTGCATAGCATCACGGACATTAGAGCTCTTTTCTGGTTCTTCGCATTTAACCTTTTTTTTTTGCCAATAATTGAAGTTGAGCTCCTCAGCCAAAGAGCAAATTTAATGTCGAGTCCTGATGGTTTAATTTTATTTATGCAAGAAGATATTAGCAAGGCTAATTCTGCCACAAACCTAGACATCAGTAAACATTTGCTTTTGGATTTGTTTGGAATTTGGAGACTAATTCACGAGATAACAGTGTCGACCTTTAGCTGAAAACGAAGGGCTCCGACATTAGGTCCCTTGAGAATAGGGCAAATAGGAAGCTCATCAAAAATTATAGCTCTTTTCTTTTGTTTTTTTTTTCTTTTGTAGCTACTGTGAAATCAATTTCTAAATATGGTGTCCAAGCTGTGTCTTTTTATTGCTCCAACAGCAGTTGCAATAGCTGTAAAGAGCAAAAAACCACTTTCCTTTTTACTAGCTGTTCCATGAACCCCCTCGAGCATTTGCATCTTTGCCACCTTTTTCCACCCCTGTTGAGTTTGCATGCCTGAATATGTTGAATCACAACATTACATTGTAATGCAATCTCCCATTTAATAGATACTTGAATGTGATACCTGAGAAAAAGGTCAGTATAATCCTCCGGCTCAATCACACTGCTCATTTCGCTCTATTTTCTCAAACTGCCAATGCCCCATCTTTTTGTCTAAACAGACTGAGCTGCCGGACTCCTACACCTGCAGGGGCTACCCGAAAGAATTACAGGAACTGTAGGGCTCCAGAACGAATGGGGCACTCAACCTGTGACACCCGTGAAAGATGATACTTACAGCAGCATATTTCTTCCAGACATTATAAGGGCGATGATGAATGAAAGGAGACACTGGACAGGGAGCATTTTCAAGGTATAGATGCCTGAACCTGATAGCCTTCAGGGCCAGCGGGGACACGTGAGAGTCCCATTCTTTCAATTCGCTGAAGATAGAGAGACGCTCACCTCTCACTAACCTCTGGTGTCAAGGCCCCATGAAGTAGTAGGGGCTCACCCCGAGGGAAAGAGTTCATGATTTTGATAAAACGCTTCCAAACGGCTGCTTTTTTTCCAGTATGGCTGCCATTATTATGTTTTGAGGGCACAAAATGGCTTTGTGGTTGTTTGAAATTTGACCAAACTCTGAATCATCTGCATCCTTGTTTTACATTATATTGTGTAGTCTTAAATCAATGGTGACCTCTTGTCCCTGAAAGGCCACTTACTAGACTCCAGCTCCCCAAAAAGGTCTGCAATGACTCATTGTCTGAACACTAAACCTTTTTATGGGTAATTGACAAATTTAAAGGGTTCCCTATTTTTACGGTTTCATTAAAAAGCCATTAAAGCGGATATAGGAAGCACAACATTGGCATCGAGGTTAATTTCCATGGGGATTTTAAAGACAATCTCTTCCAACACCAGAAGTCATTCAGTCATGTTGTAATGCCAGTTGGTAAAGGTCGATGTAGAAAGACCTGGGGACCCGAGAGCCAGAGAAAGAAAGATTAAGATCCAGGGTATTGATAAACTATCACTGACAATACAAACAACCCTCTGGGAGCTTGTGACATGCTTTCACAGACTGAAGTCTCTTTCACCATCCACAAGGGATGGGAGAGTTTAATTATAGCAAACAATGTGATGGGTTGTGTGGCATGGATTTATCTACACTGCTTTTTTTTGTTTTTCCACCCTCTCTGGTAAACTACTTTAAAACATGCAGCGCTGTGGGAGGGCGAGAGAGACGTCGTTGTTTTCATCCTCTCCTCCTAATCAGTGTGTAACAGATACCGAATTGTCAATTATTCCTGATCTTTGTAAACCCCAAAGAATAGAAATGACTTCAAGCAGGAGTGTGTGTTTTTCAAATAAAGATAACGAATCAAGGTTTATGAGTGTTAAACCTTGATATCTGATGCAAAAACATGCTGTTTTTCTCTTGTTACCGTAACAAGTAATGATACATTCAGCCCATGGTTTGGTTTGACACAGTTCATGGTCGGACACAGACAATATTATGACAAACAAATTAATGACTACTGTGGAAAAGCCGTTTTGGTATTTGTCTTATTCTTCAAGATGTAAAAAGTAATCTCTCTAAATGTTACACATGATGGTCAGTTTGCTATAGTCAGGGCAAGCACAGGGACTCAGCCGGGGGGAAACAGTTGTGTAATATCCTCTGTGGCTCTGGAGCGTGCTCTCTGATGTCTGGGCTTGGAGACTACCCATCATAACAAGACAGAAAGTCTGTGGTACAAACCGGGAGGATGGAGTTTGTAAGAATGACGGTCATTTAAACAGAGGCTACTGTTGACATGAGTGCAATCCTTAATTGAGTACCTCTTTTAGTGTGGATACTTTTTAATTAACAGGCTGTACAGCTGATGTCCATAATGTATTCTTATTTTTTTATTTTCCTTTTATCCAAAATCCCCAAGTGTCTTGGAGATAAAGCCAACTGGCGGTTCGAGAACCGTACAGTAACTTTTTTTGTCAATTACATCCCTATAGCCCTCAGCAGCATATGCCACCTTTTTATCTTTAGACCCTCAGTATGGGTAGGGTGGGGGAAAAAATAATAATCATAAAAAGAAAGAAGAACAGAGAATCGGATTCAGCATGATGTATAGCAAAAAGTAGGACCAGAGCCAAGCAACTTCCACAAAAACTATTCACATAAAGGGATGAAGCCGAGTCTCCTGGAATATGAAGATCCAGATCTATAATGTCTGGAATAAGGCATCGACAGCCAGAGAACGAGAGAGGCCCCAGAAAAGCTGATGGTCCAGTATAGTGTTGGCTTCATGCTGAAACATTGACGGTATGTATAAGTGGACAGAACTTGTGGGTCTGAAAAGAGAGGCCGATGTGCAAGTGGCTGAACCTGTATGCCACTCTGTCTAATGTATTCAGCCTGTTGGAAAGAAGACGCTGTGCTTCATGCAACTGTTACCTAACGAGTTCATGGTCTCAGTCTCTAGTTTCACGAGTTCTTCATTTTGTATATTATATTACTCATTTAGAGTGAAAATAGGTTTAGATTAGAATTAGTGTGGTTACCTTGTGATTGACACGTCATGATGAGTGAGTCCAGCTCAACACAACGGGCTCATGAAATCCAAAACCAGCCAACTCTTAAAACCAACTCACAGTACATCACCCATCAGAACCACACACTCCAAACATGCTCACTTTTTAACAGACGACGTCATCACATTTCACCAATTTTAGCTTCCCTCCACTGGCTTTCCGGTGTGTTTTACGATTGATTTTAAGATTTTGCTGATCACTTTTAAAGCCCGTAGGTCTGAACCCCCGTACAGGCCAGAGTGGCCGCACCTTTTCTATTAGGACCTGTCGAATTTTGAACGACATGCCCGAGCAGATGAGGCTCGCTGATTCAGTGAACGTCTATCTTTTATCTTTTTTTTTTGTTCTACATTTTTACTTTCTCATTATAACCTGTGCGGCCTTCTTTTGGGTCAGTTGCTCCGTACAGGACTTTGTAAACTCAACAAGGTTCTGTATAAATAAAGTTTTTAGCATTATTATATAAATTTTCAAGGCTTCGAGACTAATGTCTAATGTCTACAAACCAATGAGATCACATCACGGTGAGTTTAAAATTAAAAATAGGAGAACTGTGGAGGACACAGAGGAAATAAATGTATTTATTTATTACAGATGTACAAAAACACTTTTGTTTAATATGAACGCATTACACCACCTCTGCTCTCCTCTTATTATGACTGTTACTATGAAACGGCTTGTCTGTCTGATGTGACATTGGTTATCTTAAATGAATGCACCTGTTTCTGTGTTTTGTAAGCGGTGTGTACAGTGAGCTGTGTGATGTTGACACTGAAGGAGGTTTTTTTTATTTTTTAGCTGAGTTCTTATCATTGAGTTCATTCATTCATCGAGCAGATGTCCTCCACAAAATAACGACCACATTCATTTGATGATTATCGTCTCTCTCTCTCTCTCACCCCCAGTCATATGAGCCCTCCCCTCCTCTCGCAGCATTATTTAGGCCCTCAGAGCCCAAACGTGTTTGCAAGAACAACTTCATTATGCTCCTGTTACTGTGACAACACATAAATCACATGAAGTTCAGCTATCATCCCATGCACACACACACAAACACACACCACTGCGAGCATACAAACACCGTGACAGTGGGGGAGAGCTTTGTCTCTAAAGCCGGCTTGGCTCTAATAGAGAGGGAAAGAAAGAAAAATCCTTGGGTCAGCTCTTTATGTCTGTGGGGACAATCAGGAGAGCAAAAAAGCAGATTGCTGCAGACAATTTGATCATCCGCTCCTGGGCATGGGCTCTCCATTACCTGACTGAAATAGGCCTCTCCCAGGAGGCCTCAGGCCTCATTGAACAGGAGAGGTGGGGACGGTAATTATATCTTGGGCCAACCCCAAATCGCTTCCCATTAGTCTGCTTCCAACACGTAGCCGCAGTATCCTCGATATGTCGCTCGCAGCCCCCCACCCCGGGCCGTGTTGACATGCTGTTGCCGTTAACTGTGTCCTAATTTATTAGGGCCTTAATTGTGTGTTGCCATGTTGGTTTTGGCCCATGCTCACTCAAACATCAGCCCCGTCCTGTTATGTGCTGAGATAGTTTGTGCTGAACTGATTCCTCTTTATCTCCTCACCCTTTTCTTACCAAAGACATCTCCGTCCTTAAGTTAGCCACACTTGTCCTTCTCCTCTCAAACCTTGTCCTCGATTGTCCTTTCTTTGCATACTTTATGAACACACACACACAAACAAAAAACAAATATGCCTCTACCACAGGAAATTAAGTCTAAAAATAATGAAAAAGCAGATTGTGGGAGCCAAAAGCCTCTCCACAAGTAAAAAACACATTGACAATGCAGGGGAGAGTGGCCAATCAGAGAGGCTGCACACACAAATGAGGTCAAGGAAGCTTGGCTCCAGGTGTCGCACAAATTCCCACAAGTTCCTAACGCCCTCCGGGTGGGTGGGGGGGTGGAAAAATGCGCATACACATGCATATTTGTGTACGCTTGTTTTCTCTGTCACACACACACACACTTACATAGTGAAAGAGAGACACCTGCCTTCCCGGGGCAGTTGACCTGCGGGAGAACAGAGTGTCGGGCCGAAACTCATCAGCTCAGCTCACAACAAACAGCGCCCTGTTGGGGCAGCAGTGCATGCTGGGACCTCTGAACCTTTTGCTTTTTGCTTTATTCATTTATTCAGTTGGTTACCTTGTAGCCTCAGCATGGGATGAAATTGAATGTGGAGAATGTGAGTGATTGACCTGAGTGCACTGAGCCTGCTGCAGGAAGTTTAGATTCTGTTATTTTGCTTTGTTTTCTTAAAAACTATTTAGAATTTAGTTGTTTTGATTTACATAAATACTAATAATAATAAATAAAGTTGTGTTAATTTAACCGTCTCAGGATATTCTTCAGTGTTGCTGCCGTTCACTGAGAACCCAGACTTTCTCTTTAATCAACAATCACAAACTTTCTCTTTAATCATACATCATGTATGTTTTAAATAGATATTTGCAGCTACATGAGATAAAAGTTGCTGGTTTATATGTGGAAAAGTCACCGTGACCCGGTCAGTCCTCCCTCTCGACTCTTTGGAGAACTGTATCCCCCGAGGAATCCGCCTCCATTTCCAGGAGTAAGAGCCGGGTAAAGTCATGCTGTTTCCCGATGTTGATTCTGTAATGTGTGTGTGTGTGTGTGTGTGTGTGTGTGAGCAAAACGCTTGAACTCACAATGTTTCCATCTTTTTTTTTTCCACCGTGTCGCAACACCACAATCTCACAGCTTGCATAAGATTGTAAAGGTGGAGACGCTCGGTGGTGGAGCCATTTTTAGAGAACCAGGTGTAAACCTGGAAAAAAAATCAACGTAATGGTGTATACTTCTGGTTCTGGTTATTGATGACAAGTTAAACTATCTATGATGCAAACCTCAGGACTTTATTTCCCATGGGAACCATTTTTAAATGATGAGCGCTATAGTGACATAAAGAACCGGTGTGACGGCGTCTACAGACTTAAATTCTGTTTCTTTGTGTTGTGTTTACTAACCTCTTCGACATTCAAGAAAATCACAAAGAGAACCTCTTGTCTGACTGTTCTGAAAGCTAAACCCCCACGACACTCTTCCACTCTTCCTCCACAATAACACGACGCATCACCGAGCGAGGGAGATTGAGTAAATGGCAGAACAGCAAAACACGGGTGATACAGTAAGGTGAGCATCCCTCGTCTTGTTGGCAGTGGAAGCATGTTAGCGCTCAGACTGACAGCTCCCGCTCTGTAGAGAGATAAAACTCATCCAGTATTGATGAAGGACACCAGAAGCGATGTGAAGAAATATGCAAAAGTGGCACACTGCTTCCAACGTGTGTCCACTCGTCTCATTTTCCACCGACACCACTCTCTCACACGCTCTCTGCTCGTTTTCAACCTTGAAATATAAGTGTCTTCCAAAGAAAAACAGAGAGAGGAAGCAGCTTTTTCACATTTCCTCCTCCAACCTTTGCTTTAAGCCTGACAACCATCTGATCACTGCTCGACAGCCAAAGTTATCAATAATTGAAGCTGCGATCGCTTCAGGGTTGTTGTTCTTTGCAGCTGAGATGACACCATTTTTTTTTCTTTTTCTTCGTGTTCTTCAGTCAAAGTCAAAATGAGTAAAATAAGCTTGTTTATTGTCCCACTTTAATCCGACAGCATTACAGTAAAGACAGCGTGTATTACCAGATACATCATTGTGGAGACCCGCCAAGTATCGAGGGTCTGTTCTGATCAAATAAACTCTGCTTGCTCCGTGTACCAGCTCCCTCTCGTGAGAATGGCAGGAGGTTTTTTGGAGTAGTGTGAGCCCTGTATGAATCTTGAATGAAGGATCTTACTCATCTACATTCATAGAAATTCAGCTGGAGAAAAGCAATGAAGAGATAAGATGATGTTTCCCCTCTCCGTCAGAGAGATGATTTGCAGTTTTGCCTCCCAACTCCAATTAGGAGTATTTATTTTGGCTCAGCAGGTCTGTGCGTGTGTATGTTTGCATGCACAGATTTTGATGATGGAGTGCATGTGTGTTTTTGTGGATCATGCACATTGACAAGAGTGTGTGTGTGTGTGTGTGTGTGTGTGTGTGTGTGTGTGCACATTTGTGCCTGCGATGCTGCAGATGTACAGGCTACAGCAGGTGTCCTTGTGGTCTGAGTGCATTATTCAGACTCTGTGGGCAGGTGCAGCCTCTGACACCATCTCTCAGGACTCTCATTTTTCAGCCCCAGCTGCACTTTAACAACACTGATGGTCTTAACTTGAAAAAATCAAAACCCGGCTTCTACGGTGTGGTGCTCGGCAACGTTTCTCTCTTTTTTTCTTTTTCTTTTTTTCTCACATATTCTCGATCTATTCTCGAATTTTTGCAAAACAGTCCCAGAAAAATAGCAGCCAGAACTGAAGAAGCAGGTGAGGGTATAAAAACAGGTATACACACACCTACACTCAATGAAAACAAAAACACTTAACTTCTGTCAAAGTGTTGCTAAGACACACTAATTCATATTGGCTCCATCAATAATGTGATGGAGGGAAGACACACAAAATGATGTCTGTTGTTTCTTTTGTAGGCGTTACTATGGCAACTATGGCAAACTCAGGAGCCCAGGAGTAGGCAGGTGAATGACAGGTAGCGAGTGCACACGCTGAACTTGTGTTGGTGTGTCTGCAGGTGTTAATGTGTTTTGGGATTGCCTTACAAAACCGGAGCAACGGAGGAAGGCTTTTATGGAGCTGGTCTCAGAGGAGGGTCGATTTGCACATACGCTTTAGTTTTAAAACCACAGTAAATGAAAGTAATTTAATCATTTCCCCTGAAAGAATTTGTAATTGCGTCGGGCTCGGCTATAGCATCGGTGCTTTGTTAAAAACCTCTGAGTGTGAATTCTATGAATTCTTATACCTCCAGAGATGAGAGCAGATATCATTTGTTCTTGGCTAAGACGAGTGCACAGGGGCTCAACAGGCTTTTTAAATGATAATATTGTCATGCATCAGTGCCATAAGATTGCAGTGGTTTTGGATCATTACAGGGTTGTTAAGGTGCAGTGGTGCCCCCAGTCACTCTACTGTATGTTCGTGGAGATATGCAATCAGAGATTGAATACTTTATTTCATGCTAGATTTGAGCAGGTTTGCGCGGCTCATTTTAAGTAGTCGTGCACAAACCACCTCTCTTTCTTTTTTTTTTTTGTGCTTTTAATTTTTAAGATTCATCACTGCTCAGTCAATCAAAAAGCAATCATGAATATTCAGATCCAACATACAGGCCTAAGCAGGAGGACATCGGTAGACTTTATTACTTTCAGGACGGAATTTATTTCCCATAGCGCTCAGCAATACATCGCAGGAAGCTGCTTTGATATAGATTATCACAGATATTCTCTGTAGCATATTTTTTAAATGTGACTTCCAGAAATAACCTCACTATGCAATGCAATAAATAAGACTGCCAAAGACCGTTACCTTCAGAGTAGTACATTAAAGGGAAGGGTGCCCAAGAGGTGCCGGTGATAGAGAATGAATGTTCATTATCATAATGACGCTCCATATAAAATGTCACCATTCTGTGACAGCCTAAACCTCCCGCTTTTTTGATGTAGCGTCTGTTCGCGGTGTTCTGTTTCAGTTCTGACACCGCCGCGGAGGATAGCCGCGTGCGAGCTTTTCATCGAGCGTGTTTTTGACGTGAAAATTTCTCCATCTCATTTGTCACTCGGAAGGAAAAGAGACACATCGAAATTGAGTATAGCACACACGTGAGAGATAAACTCAGCTCATGAGATAAATATGCTCATTTTATTCCACACAGAAAGTCACTGGCAGGCAGGTGTGTTTAGACGTACGCATCTCATTTTGAACCCTATAATGCAGCGAGGGAAGAAGTGGAATGGGGGGAAAGGATGAACTGTATGTTTAGCAGTCATACGGTGCTTTAAGCTGTGGCAGCTGACACAAGAAGTCCAGTGGAGCAATGAGCAATGTGACCCCGAGTGTGCAACCTTTAAACCTGTCCAGACAGGGTCAAAGGAACAGGGAGTGTTCCTGCCACATCATCGTCCAGCGTAAGGGAGACCGCGGTGAATTCACCCAGTCGTTGTAAAGCTGCAGGTTTGCAAAGTGAACAGATAATGTGAAAACACTGAATTAAAGAGTGGGTTGACCACTGGCTTGTTTTATGAATTTTACAACACACAGAGACAGAATGGCCCAGTGTTACCTTATCTCGCTGTGCATTTTATGAATATTTTTATATCGGAACATTTTCCAAATGCTGCAGTCTTATTAGCGGTCTTAACGTGGAATATGTGGCATGATCGACCCTGAAGTGAGTTACTGTAGTGTTCACTGTTGAGATACTGGCAGAAATTAACTTTCTTTTTAATCAAATTATTGCAAATAATACAAAAATGGATGGTTCGGATTTTTTAATTTTTTGACAGCAGGGTTGAGTCACTCAGGCATGAATATTTGTGTGTTACTAAGCAACTTGTTATCATAATGTGATTAGTTTAGTCAGCAACAATCAGTGTTTAAACTGTTTTTTACTAATTTTAGTTTTTTGTGGGCTCTACTTTACTCCTATCAGGAATTGAAGGGCGGTTATAGATCAGTTTTGTTCTCGTGCGTAGAGTAGATCAACTGTAGATTGACACCGGGGCTGGAAGTTGGTGGAGGAGGAGGCTAGAAGAGCGAGAATATGCCCTCCAGTAACTTCCACATTGTCTAATTTACATAATGTGTGTTTTTAGTCGGCTTGCCAGTGTTAGTCACTTGTAGGCCTACATAAAGAAGCCCCAGGGTTTTGTTCGTCATCGTTGGGAATGTGATGGGGACAACAGTGCTGCATATATCGTAGGCTGGCTGCTTGTGAAATCATTATCTCACATTTTGTATCCACAAATTGGATAATAAAGACGTGGCATGTGGGTTTTTAAGGAAAGTCGTCTAATGAGAAGTGTTACTAATGAGTTTTTTAGTCCCCGGAACATGTCGGTCTTACTTTTGTTAAAGTTTGATATATTTAACAAACAAAAGTTACACATTTTTAATCGTGTCTCTTTCAAGAGAGAAACATATTCTTCTAATTTGTGAAGATTTTTTCCAAACTAGCAAAAAAAAAAAAGCAATTATGACATCTGTTAATCCCTTTAAAAACTCAGCAGCAATGTTCTTGTGGTTGTCAGTCCAATTTGGTGCACAGCCTCTCGGTTTAAGAGCTTCAAATGCTTTTGAGTGATAGAAAAGATGATGCGACGTTCTTGTTTTTCTGCTCGGTGTCAGCCGGTGGCATCTTCACAAAGCACTTCTTATTTTTTTTATTTTTTTTGGAACCCATCACTCCATCAGCGCTATCCACTCCGATGGAAGTGCCAAAAAGGATAAGGTCATACTTCTAGACAAATTGTCTCACTCCATCAACATAATAAAACAACTTCTAAGTGTACAGCTGCTGTGCATGGGCAGTGCCTAATCCTCCTCTCCAAGTTGGTTCTGGGCTGCTGTGCTCCCACTCCAAGGGATACAGAGATGAAATTTATCGGGAGAGGGTGTATATTCCAGACAGTGCAGAGTCAGGATATCATCCTGTTACAGCAGCAAGCGCAATAACTTTATGCTGACAAAAACTATCACCGCTTCTAGTCTTAAAACCTCTCACAAGGTCAGGAAAGGCTCACTCTTGCTATCTCTGTGACTGCTTAGACCAATGCCACAGCCCTGACCTGTATCCTTATGAAATACTTTTCTCTTTGAGGCTCAAGTCATCATGGCATTGTCAGCTTAATAAGTATTATAGCCTGACAGTGTGACAGTGCAATGGTTTGAAGTGATGGGGGAATTTAGCCCTTACATTTTGGACTTGAGTGGCTTTTAGGTTTTGTTAGCCTGTCCTCTTTCTAATCTACACAAGACACTTGTGGTGGTGAAAAAACGCAACAGTATTAAATTCCCAAAGCAAATAACAAATGTCAGACTGTGCTCTGAAAATGCTTCGAAAGAATTCAGCAGGACGGGCTTGTTGAAAGCAGCCCGGGGCTTGTGTGAGACGCGATGGAGTCAGTGACTAAATCCAATGAAATAACCTTTGTTGTGGCTCTAGTGCTCTGTCGACCTTGGGAAGTGTGTGCTGCCAATCTGTGCTGCAGTTACCAGGGTCATTGTCTTTCCCTGGGATACGCCACGACCCACTACTCAGCTGTCAGAGAGGATCGAGGTTCCAAGTCACTTTAGGTCATTATTAATCATACAGTAAGATCCAGTGAGACAGGAAACAAAGTTAGTTTCTCTTGTATTCCTCAGCAACATATTACTTTATGTTACTTTACTATATTACTTTATATATTATATTATTATTGTACGTTTTATATTGTAAGTTTTATATAAATCTGCTGTGGATTGATTGAATTGAATTATTTGCAAGACTCCAGCAGTGAGACATGAATAAAAAGAGAACATCACAAATATTTCTAAATAGGTCCACGATTAAAAGTCTGAAATTGTGAAGGGGCACCAGAGTTCTAAAACTGCTTGGTGAAAACTTCTTTTCAAATTATTTATTTCACTTACTTTTTAAAATTTATACATTTGAAGTGTATTATTTACCCATATGGGTTATAGAGTTTTGAAATCTGGCCCAGTGAACAGTAACTTCAAAAACAGAGGAAATATATATACTGTAATATTTAACAAAGTTCTGACTAAAAGAATCATCCTTCATTGTCCAAGAGTCTTTTAAAACATCTTTTCATTTCCTTCCTGAATCAGAGCAAATGTTATAGGGACACAAGTAAGAACAATCTCCTGGCTAGGTACGATGTGTTTACGTCTTTACTTGTGTGACAAACCTGAGATATTCATCTGTGATGTGCTAAAATTTGATGCCAAAGACCGTGTGTGCACACTGAATGGAGCAAGAGTCTTTTTTTATTTCTTTTGATTCTACTTTTCATTTGTAAGAAAATAATTTTGCTTCTTTCAAAACATTAGACTCACTTTGGGTACCAAGAACTTCCTCCTTTGCCAGTTCTCTATTTGGCACTTGAAATTCAAAGCACATTAAAAGCAAATTCCCTGGTATTCATGCAGAGGTTCAATGCCAGTGTGTGCAAGTGTAGAAACAGGAGAAGAGACGAACTAGCCTTTTTTTTTGTGAATACAACACATTGTCTTCTCACAGTAAATGTTTAAGAGCATCAGTGATGTCTGAACAACATCAAAACATTTAAATGTACTCTTCCCTTGAATTGGAGCAGAGCTAGATACACAAACCTTGACCTGAATATGAGAGAATAGTTTTTCTAGATCTTCCATTTGAACAAGTTTCGTGGTATTATATTTGAGGACAAGACATCTGTGTACACACAGCAGCAGCTGTTGTCTTTTCGAATAGAGCAAATACGTATCCCTTTGTTCCAAAATGACCTTGTTACATTACGAGAGGCTTGGTAGCATAGCAACATTAAGGCAATAAACAGCCCTAATGTTGCTATGCTACCTAGTTCCTCATGTTGTTTTTAGTATGGCTTTACTCAGCCCGAACAGTGCGACTAAGTCCACTTTAATTTACAGAAATCTGATGAATGAAAACGTGTGTTTGGGTCTATAAGTATATGTATATATAAAAATGTCAAAATATAATAGTTTATATGATTTTGTTTTTAAAAAAAACTATGGACCCAGCATTGATCCCTGTGGTACTCCTTTATTTATAATCAGGAGGCTGCTTTGACACCATCACTACAGATATTTTGAGGTCTGTCAGACACATCTTCATGAAACTATCTTCAAGCAAAATCATCCATGCCCAAAAAGCATCTTGGAACATTTTAAAGTTCATGTTCAAAGTTCAGAACATAATTTTCTTTTATTCAATTCCCCTTGCAATCATTTATGTGCCAGACCCGTTCCCTTTTTTCCTTCTTTCTATCCCTTCATGGTTCCCATCCCTTCTCACAGTTACTCAGAGCAGTGCACTAATGGCTTTTTGGAAGAGTGAAAAAGGACATTGTCCCTGCTAATACTCTCCATGGTTTTGTTCAGTACAGTACTAATAAATCCCCTGGCAGTGGTTGTTTATAATGTCCCTCTGATGTAGCTTTCATAATGGGGCAATTTTACAGTGCGTGTGTTCTCGATCTCACAGCTCGCCTGCTCGGCAATCCTGATTTCTCCTCTGTGCTAATTCACCAGATTAAAATCTAATGGAGTATGCCAGTGAGGTAAATCAAGCAACAGTATTTTTATCTTGCCGCCATTATACAGTGGCAGATGTATAATGATCCAATATAAAGATAAATTCAGCTTTTTTCATTACAGGGAGACACTTCGGCACAGCGGCGTTTACAGGACGAGACTTTCGTGAGATGCAAAAACAATAAGCTTTAGTAGAAAAGAAAAAGAATAATGGCCATAAACACTGATGGTGTTTCTTTTTTTGTGCTCTTGGTGTCTTTGTCACTGGACATGTATTGTCATGTCATTGTTGAGGAAATCGATAATAACAATGTGACCCTGCAAAGTCCTTTCCGTATGCAGCGATTGAGCCGTCATGATGACAGCCGCTGAAAATAATGATCGAAACAAACTTTAGAGTCCTTCTGGAAATAGCTTCGGGTCAGCCCGCTGCTAGCAGAAAACATTCTTGCATGCCCTGCGAAGCATGACAGAAGAGGGACACATTTCAGTCTCTTCATCCATATGCATGGCATGGTATAACATCCAGCTGATAGCTCTGTTTCTGAGTGAGCCATCTCCGCGTCTGATATGATAATCTATTCTTTAAACCTTATGTAAATCACTGTCACCTGTTCTGAGTGTCAAAAGAAAAAGCTTTACAACACTTCACTGGAAACAACCGAAACACACACACACACACACACACGATCTATCAGGTGGGCTACAGCAAATTAAGGGCATTAATCACAGAGGACAAAGGGACACATGGTCATTTACACGGTGTCATGCAATCACAGGCAACACTGGAGAGTCTGCTGGTTTATCCCCAAGGTCAACCCTCCTTGAGCTGACATTGGTCATTTTGTATTTTCCGTGAGGCTGTGACGGGCGGTAAACTTCTCCACAAATTTAACCGTAGAGTGTCGCAGCTCAGACGTCTTTGTTTTTGCGTCTAGCGTATGTGTGTGTGTGTCTTTTTCGAGGTGGTGCTGCCTAGAAAAAGATTCTGTTGTCGTTCCGTGAGATGCTTCTGCGATCTCTACCCGTTGGCAATGTGACAGATTTATTAAAATGGCACTGCCTGCTTTTATGACATCCATTATCAAAGCTAATCCAATCGTGTTCCTGTCTGAAATTTTGAATATTTTACGGCCAGTCATTGAGAGGCGGATCCTCGTGTTATCGATAGCCAGCACCACTGCACAGCATCCTCAGCCGGCATAAATACGCTTTAAGTTTGATTTATTTTCATTTTCTGCCTCTAAATGCGACAGTGTTAGTGCGATATTCAAGGGCATCTGATTGTCATTACAGCACCATCAAACCCTGAATCATAGCACAACACCTAATGGCTTATTACAGGAGCGTATGCTAAATTAAACATTACTGCATCAATAAATGTTGCATGACATTAACCTGACAGTGCTTCATAAATATTGTGCATTTTCCTCCGACCCTCCACCCCCGACTTCCTTTGTTACCTTCACTCCTACATGCACAATAGCATCCAATAATAACACACAGCGTGTTCCCATTCTGTTTTTTACTAATGCACTGGAATTACATAAATGAGCATTAAATAATTTCCAATTCCCCAAATTATCTTTCAAGTATTTTAATTAGGAGGCACTTTGCAACATTGCTCACCTTCAGCAGATGGGTGCTCATGTCAGCCAATTTAAGCAACGAGCAATTAGACATTGCACATTAGCATTCCTATTTTCATCACCCAAAACCCTTCATTCCTCCACTCAACCCCATCTCACTTACTGGGGTTTTTCACATTTATTCCACAGAGGGTTTGACTTACAGGTGGTGAAAGGCTTACTGAGGGATGTGAAGCCAATTTTGGAGCTAAAGCGGCTCTCCTTTGCAAGGTTAAAACATCAAAGGGATATTCCCCAAACAGATTTAATGGTTGACACTGTTTGAATGACTACAAAATATTACATAATGACAGCTCAGCCATACAACAATCAGTATTAATTAGAGCGCAACGTAAAATAACATTTAGCACATGGACTACAGTATGTAAATTACTTTGGGGATTACAGTCAACACTAATTGGATTTCTACATGCAAAGTCATTATTTCGTTGTTATTGTGATCAAATATGACAAGCGTCCTTTCTCAAGAATCGGTGACTAAGCGTTGTGTGCTATGCTGTGTTCACTGGGAAGACAAATCTTTTCCATTTCACTTCCCTTTACATTATGTTGTCTGTTTATTGTTCTTTGCTACTCCTACTAGATACCACTGTTACAAATAATGCAGCGAGCAATTATGTACAGTAGCAAAGTATGCAGGGGTCAGAGTAATGGATTACGGGAATAGTGACATTCATGTAGGGCATACTGTAGTTTGCATATAAGTTGTAGAAACAATAATTTAAAACGTTAAAAGATGTCATTTAGTGCAAAAGTTTGAATAATCGCTTACTAGGGTTAAATAATGCTCAGTTATGCCAAAATGTATAACACTAAAACTAAAATATACAGCTTTCATATATCATATCCACAATGTATGCAGGTGTTAGGGCAGGGTTTTGTTGAAGGGTACTGGTATCATAAATTTTTAAAGCCCTTATGAAGTCAAAATGTATGTTTAAGTGTTCACACGACTGTATATCTGGTGCATTATGTCACTTATACTCCGGTATCTAGCCCAACAATGACAAAAATGACATGTTTGAGGTGTTTTGGGATCTTATTTCCTACGAAACGATAAAAAAGTTGTTGGTGACACCGCCGGAGCAGAGTGATGATCTGCAACATGCATCTATGTGCAGGCCTCAATGATTACTGATATATTATCCCCAGGATGCTAGACTGACCACCACTGGTTTCGGAGGTTGTCTTTGGTCCCAGTTTCAGCCATTATTTAATACGCAGCCCTAGTAGGCACCATTACGTGCGATCTACAGTAAGCGTGCAATTTGATTGCCTCAAAAAAAAAGACCCACAAACCTATTTTCTCACTCAACTGAAACAGTTTTTCATTTCATGAGAGCTTTCTGTGTTTGTCTATTGTCTTTGTGTGTGTGTGTGTGTGTTTCACTGGTTTGAAGTGGTTTAGGTTCAGTTAGAGGGTGATGACACATTCATCAATATTTGGATCAAACAGTTGTGTGGTTGTCGGCTTATTGTTCTGAGCCACTGTCAATCAAACGTGTTCAGATCACCCACAGACAATCCTGCTGAAGAAGATCAGCTTGATTTTTATTTTTTTAATAATATTTGGATTGTTGTTAATCTAGTCATAAATATTTTTTTAAAAACAAGTCTCTGCAGGCTTTACACTAACAATCTATGTGCTGTGTATTCAATCGGTATGATCCCATCATCCCAACTCTTGAACTTCATCGTCCTCGTCGTCTACCTCTGGTTGTTCTCTGCAATTCCCTGCAGACCTGCCATTCTTCACCTGTCCACCAGTCGCTCTCAGTGTACTCACCTCATTAACTGACTCTCCTGCCCCTCATTAGCTCCAGTACACCGCCACCTTAGCATTCCCCTTTGCCAGATGATCTTTGTTGCATGGTGCAAGGTGATCCTTTTTTTCCCCTCCCCTCCCTCTTTGTTTCTTTGTTGGTTTTTGTCTCCTGTTTACTGCGCACTTGAATCTTGAACAGACACTAACTTCACTCTCAACATCAGCCTTTGTCTGTGATACCACCTCCTCATCTACACAGGAAAACAAAAATGTGCAATCCTTTATTTCTAATAAAAACATTTGATTCACGTAGATTTGCATTATTCATACTTGGAACTTTATGTGCTCTGTATTCTTCTATTAAAAAACGACTCGCCTCTATCAAACCAGTGTTAAAACAAGAACTCATTATGTCCAGCTTCACATGTCCTCTTTTCCCTCTGCAGAAACAAAAAACTGTCCAATACGTGGGGTCATGACAGCTGCTCAGGCATTCATCCAGCACCCTGAAGCCCTGTCACCACTCTAACTGACTTTTGAGCCCAGGCCAGGCGCATTCACCAGTCTGGAGACAAGCAACCCACCAGTGCTCATTATGTGGAGATACTGTGTGCCTGGGTGGCCATGATGGTCCTCTGTAGCCCCCATGTGTGTGTGCGCTCAGGTCATGACTGTGAATTAGGTGACACTGCTGTCCTGCGAGCTATAACTCCACCGCAGTCATCAGTGTCAACACACTGTCCGCTCAGATCTGTCAGGCACTTATTGACCAGCCGGCTTGAATGCGACAGGCATTTTTCCCTCTTAATGGCTCCATCAGGCAGAGCATGTAAAGGCAAACTGACACAGGCGGTGTCACTTCTCAGAAGATTGTTGAAACTGCAATAACGAAAGACTTAAACAACAATTTCTGAGAGGTTGGGAGGAGAATCGTAGATGGCTGAATTATAGTTTCACTAAGTTGTATTTCTGCGCTGACATCCGAGGATGAAATCCAGCTTTTAACAAAAGATATAATATTGCAATAGCACCCGGGAGGCAGTTCAGTACAAGATGATGGGCATGCCGGCGGTGCAGTAGGTATGAGGTACAGCTGAGCAGTGTCAGCAGCACTGAAGTGCCCCATAATCACTGGAAAGAACTTCCTCGAGTGTATTGCCATTTTCATATAAGAGCTATAAATAAATGTGTGCTGACTGGAAAGTCTTGGTATACTGTTTATGAATGACTGTCTGACTTTAAAATGATAAAGACTGCTACATATAGTTCCCCAGTTAGCGTTACAACTCATCGAGAATGACTAGTTATTCCTAAATGGAGTGTGAACACTGTTGCTGACTGATATATGTGTTGGAGTCATTTTTATACACTGTTCATTTTCCTCATGTAAATACCTTTTGGCAGACTTAATGGCACACAGATTACGCAACATTTCAACAAATTGTTCACTGTCAGAATTTGTTTTCCCCACATTATTTGCTCCGCACAGCAACTGCAGCCTGATTAAGATGTGGATGTTTTAGGCAAATACAGAATATTGAAAGTATTGCATTGCATTGTATATACGTAAAATAAAACGACAGCGCTGTCATCATTATTAGCCCTGCTGTGCATCTCTCTCTCCTCTCCCTTCTCCCTCTCTAAACTTAACCGATTACCGCAGATGGCCGCCCACCATGAGCCGGGTTCTGCTCAAGTCACCATCGCCAAATGCTCGGTCACGGTGGGAATTGCTGCGTCTCTGTAAATAATATCATAAGGAGTCATGAGATCATGATGAATTAAATTAAATTGCAGTTAAATAAAGACTATAGTGGTTATAATATCCATGACATACACCTGAATGAACATGATTGGATGGTCGTAGATAAACAGTCGCTGATACTAATCGGTCACATCCCTTTCTTTATTTACTTCTATTTTTCTCTTTGTATGTGTGTGTTTAGTTATTAGTCATAATAATTACAGTTCAATATGTATTGTCACCTTTGATTACCATAGTGTGTTGACTTTAAAATTACTCAACCCCTCAATAGTCAAATGAAAAGCTTGTTTCCTCCTTAAAATGAATCATATCAGTCTATACAGGTTGGACTGGAGAATGTGTACTGTACTTATTAGGGCTGTCAAAATTAACACGTTAAAAAAAATTAACGCAATTAACGTGGTTTTGTTTACTTCCAGTGGCGGCTGACCCATAACCTTTGGTCACATGTGAGGTCAAACATCTATCCTAACTAAAGGACAGTCTGTGGTGGAGAGATGGATAAGGACTTTTAGGGGGAACAATTCATTTTAAAAAGTTGCCTGATGGCTCGTTGGACAAAAACAAGGCAATTTGCACAGTTTGAAAAGCCGAATTCAAATTCCACAGAGGTAACACGACTTTAACATATCACCTCAAAGCAAAACACCCTGCTGAAATTACCTCCACGGGACCTCGCCAGTCCTCATTCTGGCTTTTTTCTATTAGCACTGTGCATATGTGCACCTTAAGCCAATAAAATGAATGAATTTAAATATCTTTCTCTGTGTTTATTCTACATTAATTTGATCATTTTACATAAATAAATATTAATTATAAGCTTCAGTCTCAGAAAAATGCAATTATTTATTTAATCGCGATTAATTACAGACATTTTTGTGATTAATTAGTTAATTTTTTTGAATCGATTGACAGCCCTAGTAGTTATATATAACTGCTACCCTCACTTTGATGGTTATATTATCAGAGGCTGGTCAGTTGCTGCTGGTCTTTGTTAGTAGGTGATCCCGTGACATTGTCACTGCTCTAGTGATCATCCATATCAACATATCATGTGACGCTGAATGGAAAAATCTCTAATCCGCCCAGTCTAATCCAGTTCACTTGTGTCCAAAACACAGTTGAAAGGGAGTGAAATCTGCATAATACAAATATGCATCATTGAAAATAACAGATGGCTTGATCAGCGTAGCTTGTTACTGCCATATCTGTCATGGGGCATCATTTGCGATGGTGAATGATATTGCAATATGAAAAAAAATAGAGCTTGTTACTCTATAATGCCTACAATCATTGACTGTAAATAACACTATCTTTATGCACAATCATCCTTACGGGACTTTAGGGGGCAGGCAGGAGAGAATTTGGGAGCCATTTGTTGGTGATTTATTGAATGAATGTATCATGTTTTGTTCTTGTTGTCTTATCATGTCACGCATGCTATATATCTTCCATAGTTAAAGTTATTTATTGGACAAGCATAAGTGCCCCAATGAACCTCAATGCTTGTCAAGATTCATTAATTTCAATATAGCGAAGAATGTTCACCCCCCCAACCGCAATCCTCCTAACAACATTTCCTCATCAAATATTAAAGGTTAACCTACAGCTTCATATTATCATGCATATTTATTGATTTGAGAACCCACAGCCTCTTCTTTTCTTTTTTTTTTTTCGAGCGCAGAGCATGATCTAAAGAAGAGTTAGGCCTCCACCCCTGCAGATAAGGAAAGAGGCCGAGTATCCTTGCATCTTTTCCAAGGCCTCGCTCACTTTATTCAAAGCTCTTTTTTTTTGTCCAGTGTTTGTGCCCCCTTTATCTTCCTTCCTTTTATGTGCTCATTTGTTGATTCCTATCAAGGACAAGACGAAGAGATAGAACTTTTTTATTCCTTTTTTCACTGATAACAGATTTTTTTTTTTTTTGGTGCAGAGCTTGTCTCGCTGGTATTATGGTATACAGTAGCCTTGCACCCTGGTACAAAGAAATGCATTGCTTCTTTACTAGGCAATAATGGGGAACATGTTTCCACAATACCGCAGAGATATTACTTTTTGACATTCCAATACCCTTTTTGGTTAGCTATAAATAGATCTCAATATATCATAGATCTCTATATATGCTTTTACACAGACATACAGTATGTATATGTAATGCATAAGGCACGCTTGCAGAAGGGAACTAATATGTATCGCGCGTGCATGGAGCACACTGCCTCTTGCTTATAAAACAGGGTGGAGAAGCAATTACTTGCTGTGCCCTTGCCTTAGTTGTCTTCAAATACTTGGGAGTCATTTTTATAGTCAATGGCAGGAAATAGTCTTATTAACATCCCATGTGGGAATGGCAATTCTGTGTGTGATGTTGAAGCTGCTATGATGTGCATCAATTGCCGGCTCTCCCTCCGTTTTAAAAGTAGGAACCAGAGAGTCGGTTTTTGCATAATTGCTTGGGAGTAGAGTTACTAGACTGTTATTTTCCAACCAGACGCCGACTATATTGCTTCGCCCTCTGTCTGTTTTCAGGTCAATGCCGGTAACATGGGAGGCAGCGAGGCCAGGAGCCGACAGAAGACGTTTGAGACGCAGCCTGCGCTCCAGACACTTCACATAGAGAGGCATCCAGAGGCACCAGGTTGATTGGCGTTGTTTGTTTTGCGCTGGCTTTGACTTAGACCCCGGTGTGTTGTGCCAGCCAGCTGTGCAGCCACAAAATATGCAATCATCAGCCATATCTCCGCCCCCCCAGCCCCCGAGCCCTCATTTGATGGTAGCCTTTTAATGAGGAACAAGCCAAACGACTTACACCCATCGCGTCCTTGCCTCTAACCTTTATGCAGAGTAGATGCACTCCTGACACGCGGTGCGACCGAGGGTACTCAAAGACACGAGGCATTGTGGGAGGTGTACTCCCTCATGAGGAGTGTTAAAACACTAAAGGGGTTTAGTCTCACATGGACAGAAGGCGTAGCAGGTGGAGAAAGCAAACCTTTTGACCAGTCAGCACCCCTGTCGTCCCTCCCTTCATCCCTCTCAACCTTTTTCTCGCTTTCAGGGCATTTTTCTGTCTTTCCCCTCTGCGTTTCTTCACCTTTTTCCGCCTCACATATAGCTGTGAAAGTCTCACTCGGTATACACTGAAACTCTGCAGAGGAGCCCGAACAATCAGCGCACTGAGTGACAAGGACAGATTGCCACCTATTGGTAGTAAATGGTCATTGGTTGCAAAAGAGTAAAAGCAGAGGTGACATAATTCCTGAGAAACTCGAGGTCACTTGCGCCTCAAAAGCTGTGTGTGTGTGTGTGTGTGCACATAGATTTTAGTGACAGCAGATTTGTTTTAGGCTGCTTGCTGTGGCTGTTTCATTTTCTAATTTAGCAACCTATCTCAGCTGAGACCACACGAAACACAAATTAGCATAACAAATAATTTCTCTCCAAATTGATCTTTTTGTTTGCAAGCGAAGCAGACAGACATCATCACTCACAACTCACTGAAATATCATTATATTTCTATATTAGGATTCTCCTCTGCTGCAACAGCTCTCCCTCTCTGCTCCTCTTACACTTTCAGAAAAGTATAGAAATTAAAAACTTAACGGCTCTCCATTTAGCCGCCCTATTTCTCACGGGGGCCCTTGAACTAATCTGAAGTCTGGGTGGATTTTTCTACCCAGGAGGAGTGTGTCATTGGACTCTCATTTGAATAATATTACAGTGGATAAAGAAGTGCCATTATGAGCAAAGAGAGCCTTAATAGCGCACCACAATCAAATCACAACATTGCAGGAGGCCTCAGTTGGCACCGCTGTGCCCGGACTCATTTAGCAGGCCTTTTAACTCGGCTTCTCTCCAACTCGCCCGCAGTAACCTGCTAAGCTGGTCCGTCCCGTAAATCCTGACATCCCCACATAGTTTTTTTTCTTTTTGCTACTTTGCCATTTCAGTTGGTGAACACAATGTCACCTAGCCCCCCTCCCCCCCAGTTCCTGTTACACTTTTAATCCTGTCTCACCAACTCATTCACTACAAACAGCCGTAAAACAGCATTTACTGTATAGGCGACAATACGTTCCATTCTTTAACTTGTTATTGTGCACAAAATATGTCAAAGTGTAGCATGACAACAATCGATTTCGCACAAATTATCCAGGGCTGAACTGTAACTGAAACTGTAATTAAAACCAATTGCAAAACATTTGCTTTCCCAATTGGTATTTTTGTGTTATACGCAGTGGAAAGGTACTTATTTACAGTGGTAAATATAGGTTTGAAGTATAATTAACCTGAAGTGCCATTGTTTTCTGCTTTGGAATATGAGAACAACATGTTCTCGTTACAGTATGTCGCCTGTGTGTTTCTTTTGCATCTTGTCTTAAAGCCTTTTTTGCATAGAGCACTTTGAATTGCCTTGATGTGAAAAGATGCTAAACAAATAAATATTCGCTTTTATTGCTATTAGCTCAACCTTGAAATGCAGCATGTGATAGTAATCTAGTAATAAAATGTGTAAATTAAGACTTTCACCTTTCTGCACCGTGAAAACTGATACGGTTTGAATTGCTTTGCTTGTAATTTAGCATTTTTACATTGTATTAAGGAAATAACTTCACCACAAGGTTCATTTCATAGCTCTCATTATTTCTGGTTGTGTTATATGTGCTGTATGTGTAATTTGGAACATGTGTAGTCTGTGATTGTGATTCGATACAGTCAAACTGGTAAGGTTAAACACTGCGGTTTTTGTATTGCATTGGTAGAGCTGTTGGCCATTAATGGAGGGATTGGTGGATTCGATCCCTCGCTTCTCCTGGTTACCAGTCAAAGGTTCTGTTTATGTGTTAAATAACAGTTTGCACCGTGCACAAAACAATTTGCCAGATCAATATAATTCAACGTGTATTTCAATGCTACCTTTCTGTGAAGAAGCTGAGTACTTTGCAGCCACCACTAGATGGTTAATACAGGAAATATGCATCATTTGCCCTCGTCTAAATATCCTCACATCTGACATGATGTTAAATTGCTGTAAAATGATCCCCGGAGTGCTGTCACACTTTCAGAAATATAGTCCGGACAAATGAAAGAGAGACTGAAAAGCAAGACAGAGGGAGTAAGAGAAAATGTCAAGGATACGAGCAGCACACAGTCCAAACAAATCAAGCCACGAGAGGCAAAATGCAGGACGGATCGAGGCACCAACAGCCACTCATAGATATGTATGCGAGTGTGCAAGAGACACAAAACAGACATTAGAAAATGAAAAGGAAGAAGAGGTTCTTAACTGACACTTTGGCGACCACATTGGAGGACCCTTAGCTTGTACTAAGCTTGAAATGGATGTTCAAATGAAATTAAATACAACAGTTTATTCTATGTTGTGGTTTGAAAAGGAAATCTGATACGTTCTGTTAAGAGCTCTTATGAGTGATCTAGTATGGCAGCATGCTTGGCTTATATCTTATTTGAATGCAAATGCATGCAGCATACATTACACTGCGGCAACAATAACACAAAAAACATTTTAGGTATGATGACTGATAGGTATCTACTATAACCTCCAACTTGTTATTTTAGTTTTTTTGTTTTTGTGTGCAAATTAAACACAATAATTACGAGTTATAGTTAATTATAACTCGTAATTAGACAAGTTATAATTGGACTCGCCGTTACTCGTAGACTAGCGTATGACAGTGTAAAATCCATCAAGTTTAAAAGCATGCTTGTTGAAATGTCATATTCCTTTAAAAATGAACTGACCATAGCCTCTTTAACTGTAGGTGCAATAACCATGGATGGCAATGTAAGGTTTTATCCAGCAGGGTGTTATGTAGTATCTGATGTTATTGGTTGTGTGTAGGGTTATGGAGTATACTAAAATACATAAATAAATGAATAAATAAAAACAGGAAAATGCACCTTTGTTCGTTTAGAAACAAATCTACTAGCAGACTTTACCTCGTTCAAACTGACTCTGGGCTTCTATGTACGAGATTGTAGCTGTCTGTGAAGTGAAGTGATTTTTTTATAGAACTTACCTGTTCAAATTATATTAAGTCTTAAAATTATGCAGAATTAAGAGCGTGGCCGCTTCGATTGACCCGGCTGGTGAATTCACAGGTGGCTTGTTTGAGCAACCAGACTTCATTCAACCCGCCTCAGCTCCGCCTCAGAGTCCACAGAGACTCCACACTGAGCTTCACAACAGCTCTACAGAAACCTGTGGATGAAGATGGCTGTTGGCGAGTGGGTCAGTCCACCAGACATTAATGGTTACCACAGGACGAAACCTACCGCCTCTGGTGATCCCCTGAGTTTGCCTCTCGCACCACTTGACAACACTGTTGGATGGATTGGATGGAATTTGGATACACATGGTGCCTACACTTTAATGATGAGCTGACTGCATCTCATGCCATTATACTTCATGTTATAGCATGCTAAATTTAGATAGTGAACATGGTAATCACATACAGGCCTTTGTCACTGCAATTATGAGGATATTAGCATATAAGTCATATTTTTGACATGATTTCAACAGAGCTGCTATATGGTTGATGGTTGCTAGGAGAT
Organism: Larimichthys crocea; assembly: GCF_000972845.2. Taxonomy (NCBI): domain Eukaryota; kingdom Metazoa; phylum Chordata; class Actinopteri; family Sciaenidae; genus Larimichthys; species Larimichthys crocea. The sequence goes on along the minus strand of NC_040027.1, from coordinate 8,694,323 downwards.
GTGTGCTAAACTGTAAAGCCTGTATAACTATTATTAGAGGGGGAGGGTGTGAAAGGGGTTGGGTGGTGGTATTGGTGGTGGGCGGCCGAGTGGAATCCATCCTTCATTAATATCTCCTCCACGCTCACTCACGAGACGCACAGCTCTTTGGTATTTAATAGTAAATAGAGAAAAAAAAAACAGGCATGCAGGTTGGCCTGTGGGAAATTGGTGTCACTCCCTCAAATTAGCCGGTGCTTTGTGAATATGAACAGAATAATTTGTGGTTGATCACTTCTGCCAGCAGGTTTGTTCTTTGCATAATTTCCCCTCCCCATCCTAGGACACTATTTGACATTTCTGGGTCACATCTCGCTGCTGAGGCATTTTTTTTAGGGTTCAGTGGTAAATTGATACATGAAGACGGTATGTTTCTATTCACTACATAATAGCTCCACGGCTCCCCGGCTGGAACGAGGGAGCAATGTTTTGAATTCAGCATCGCGTTGTGGAGGTAATGTGAAGATGCCCCAGGGCAATGGTGGCTCTCTCACTCTCTTTCTTTGTCTTGCTTTCTTTTGTGTAATTTTTTTATTTTATTTTGTGTAAAATAAGAAAAAAAAAACACAAAGAAACACCACATACACACCAAACACTACAGACAAGTCCGTGCCTTGTTTGCTTTATTAAAAAAGCAGACAGGACGCGAACCCTACTTACCAGTCAAGGATATCAACTGCAAATCCCATTCAGGGACACAACAGAGACACTACCTAGATACACAAACATGCAGGCACTATTCCCTTCTGTTACACAGGCTCTAGCATTGATAGTGAAATTCTCTCAGACTCACAGATATTTGCTGGAGACTTGGGGTGCAGAGTGAATGGTTGAGATGGGAAAGGCAGATCAAGCGGTTGTAGAGAGAAGAGAAAAGGTCAGTCTGTCTTCACGTTGCTCTTTCCTCCTCCACGGCTGCAGGTAATCAAATTGCCATTGAAATGTTTCATTGGAGGGAAAGAAACAAGTAGAGTAGCAAAAAGCCTTTTTCCGAGGGTCAGAAATGATCTAACACAGAGACCTTTACTCAGCGAGCTCCTGCGTATGTAATATAAAATCAGAGGTATGTGAGTTTGATATATGTGGTCATGTAATGCCGGACTTTTCCTTTTCCTCAATAAGGAAGACTTCAAAGCTGCACATTACCATTTCACAAACTGGGCCAGCAGTAGCCCAAAGGTTAGACAAAGTGCTTGTGACCACAAGACTGTCATTTCAATTCCCAGGATTGGCTGGGAAAAGTCGAGAACCATTGAGCAGGCACCAGATAAATGTCCCTGACTTTTTCTTTCTTTTCTTTTTTTTACATATATTCTTGTTATAAAAAATCCAAATTTAATGATGATCTCATAGGTTTCTTTCCAGAAATGAACGGTGTGTGTATATAATATGAAGATTACCACAAGCGTGATTATTCTTGCCATCACTCCCTCCAAATCCACAGAGATTCACCCGTCCCGTTATATTTAGCTCCAGCAGCCAAACATACGGAGCCTGATCCTGAATCTTCCTGCTGTCCATCCCAGCGACGGCACCCTGTGACTCATAACCCGGTGTGCAGTCGTCTTGAATATCAGAAGCAAAGTTGAGTGCCGAGATTCACCTCACATCCCAGACTGTGCTGCGGATGGATTACAGGATTGTGGTGCCAATTCCCTCATCACAAACCAAGTGAGTAGAAACTGTGGCAGGGATGTTATTGAAATGGAAACCAATGAAGTCTGAAAATGCCACCCTGGCCACCTGTTTGATTCCGACTCTGTTCATGGACGTAAAAGAAGCAGTCTGCCATAGAGAGGGATGAGTTGATGATCCCCAACATGCATTGTCTTCATCACCTGTAACAACTGAACATCATCCTGTTTTAATTCATGAACATGAAGTGCTGCTGCTGACGAGTCGGGGTGCAGTCGAATAGTCTAACCACTTGTCCTTGACCTCAATGGAAATCATCACATGGTCAAGAAAAGATGTGAAGGAGAGTTCATAAGGAGTTACAAGAAGACGGCCGCGGTGTTCAGAGAATCCGACTGCTCTAGACTACATCTTCATGTGACGGCAGATGGTATTGATGTGATGTGGTAGAACTACAAACTACAGAAGATGGACTACAAAACACTCATCTGACGCTGGATGTCACAATTTAATTTAATGTCTGGTTGTGAATGACGGTGCAAGACATCACCTCCTTTCCTTTCCTAAAGGATGGTCTGGTGTATCTTTTGCTAAAGGAGATAATGAAGGAAGCACTGAAGTTCCTTTCCTTAACCGCTAGAGAATCCAAACAGCTTTTATCATGGTGGCTACATCATGCTCATTTCACTCAGTGAAGAACCTTCCTAAATGACTATTTGACGGCACCCTAGATTCCTCATAGGGCAGGAATGGTAACCATAAAAGTGAAGTCAAACATAAGCCATCATATTTCTAATATTCTGTATATTGGCACCACACTTGGCCTTGTAAACACATCAAAGCTGGTGTAAACATAGATAGTGCAAGCGAAGTAACATTATATTAAAAGTATTGGATCTATTTCATTCTTAAATCTTGCCAAGGGATGCATACTGCAGCAGATGGCCTGATCCAAAGAGGCGTTGAGCTGTGAATTCAGAGAACTTATCGACTGAAAAAAATAACACAAGTGTAAAGAATTAACGCACATCACAATTTTGCCTCCACGGTAAACACCTTTGCAGGAGCCGGGTGGGTGGAGTCAGGTCGTCAAGTGGATTTGGTTCACCTGTCTATCTGCTACTTAAGCTGGTGACAGTCAGTCCGTCTCCATTCCGCTCTTCACCTTGTTTTTCGCTTTTTGTTTGGTTATATTTGTCTCTTAACAGACAGAACAGCTGCTGCAGAGAGCAACGCTCACCGTGTTTCACTTTAACAGACTTTATTTTCAATCTCAGACAAAGACAAACCTTTTTTGTGTGCGAGACAAACCTGTCTGTCTTCACACATGGTGTGTTCAACACCTGGTTTATGTTGAAGTTCACAAAATGTCCAAATGTCCCTGATCTGTTCACCTGTAAGCAAACTGTGGCTGGCCTTAACGCCGCTCGGTTAAATATCATAATTAAACTGTAAAATCTCTTCTAATGAGACTGCTTGCATAAATTACTTTGCTTTAGAAGAATTTTGGAAAAATGGATGCTGTATGAATGAATGTTAAACATGTAAAGCTTTAAAGGTCCAGTGTGTAGGATCAAGTAGCACCTAGTGGTGACGTTAAAGATTGCAGATCCACGCCTCACCCTGTACTTCCAAGCATGTAAGAAAAACTCTGGCTGCCAAATCAACATTAAAAGCAAAAAGCCATATACAGATCAGTGTTTGGTTTGTCTGTTATGGGCTACTGTAGAAAAATGTTTCAAGACTCCATGGAAGAGGACCTGCAGCAGTTCTACTGCTGAATAATAATAATGATAAATACTCTGGACCTTTTTCTAAAATGCAAAACTTGAGGACTTATCTAACACTTTTTTTTTTTCTCCATACCATCTGGCTAACATGACGAAAACATCAACAGCGACAACACGAGGCAACCCTCGACGCATTTTTTTATTTATTTGTTAAAATGAATATGTATAAATGACTTTAATTTCCATGAGCACATCTCACCCAAAGTGAAACTGAATGTCTGTGTTGGAGTGTGAATGATCAGCATTTTAATTTCATGGCCTTTGAAAGTTGGGAATTTTAAATCATTAGACTATAAACTTCATGAAAAGAACTCTGTCTTAGTTATTATGAATCACCAAACTCGCTTACTCGTATCCACATCTTACTTCAGATTAGCGTCTTTTATTGCACAGAATTCCTTTCTTCTCCCGTTTCCTCTCTCTCGAGACAGTTTTCTGAATTTCTTCAAAATACTCAGTTTAATTTATTTCCACTCCCCTCTCACATCACCAAACCAAAGTGAAATTAAATTGCTAAAGTCTAAGGGAAGCATCTGTGGCATGTGTGCATCCGTGTGATACGAGTCAAAGGGAAAACTACCTAATCTACAGGACTTCTTCTGAAAGTATTTCCAGCTTGCTTTGTGCGCGTGGCACAAGGAGGTAGTTTCAATAAGAATACACTCTGTCTCTCACTAACATGATGCCAAACTACTACACACTCCACGTGACTTAGGTTTCCTTCCTGTAGTGCTTTTATTACAGGAGCCCTGCAGGTCTGGAAAGGAGGAAACCCTAAAATTTAATTTGCATGCTGGTGTCAGTCCTGTACAGGACAGTTGTTTTTGTTATGAAACACTGCATTAATGTTAATTCATCTACGTAGTAGTTTTTATAAAAAAAAAAAAAAAAAAGATCACCTACGACTGAAAATCCATCAACAGTATGAAACATTTTTATGGTTCTGCAGCAATCATTTCAATACCAAGGGAAGATGCCACCGAGTTCACTTAATTATGCACAACCAATTACCATAATCGTGTCTATAGTTATTATATATTATTAATCTGAAGTATTAATACCCTTACATTTGAAATTAGAGGTTTTCTTTCTACATTCTTGGTCATTTCTTGCATTACTTTGACCTGTAACACCTAAAGGTTCATTATTTCTAATAACTTCATGGAAGACGCATGTATGTATCTAATTTGGTGCCAATTATAAGGAAAAAAACAGTTTAGTTAGATGTTTTTTACTTTTTAAAAGCAGCTATCGGAATTTAACCTTGAAAGAATTCATTGCTTTATTTAATACAAAGCATTATTTATATTTTGGCTGGCCTGCTGAGTACTGAAAAGCACTCTGGGTCACAGTGGCTTAGCATTTAATTGGAGTTAATAAATTTTTAGACGTGTCTCAATATTACGCTTTAGTGCCAAATCACGTCGAGTTTTTCCAGGAAACTTCCTCGCAATTTCCAGGATTGTGTTACAATTTTACAGCCTTGTAAAATAAAACATTAATTGCCTTTTTTTTTTTTATTTCTTAGAGACAAAGTTCCCAGTAGACTTTTCCTCATCCAGTCTGAGTAAGGGCAATTCAGTTAACTCCATTTTCAGAAGCTTCTCCAACATTGGGGTGTGTGTGTGTGTGTGTGTGTGTGTGTGTGTGTGTGTGTGTGTGTGTGTGCTACCGAAACTACTACGTTTTCCTTTTTGACTGCTGTGAGGATGGAGGCAGTTCTAAGACCCACAAAGTGGGTTGAATTGAGATATTAAAAGAGCTCCAACCCTCAGGAGGTACGAGTTCAAACAGGAAGCTGGGCCACACTGGACCCGTGTCTAATACAGTGGTAAAATAAAAGTGCTGCCAAACGCCATTTCAAATCCACTTCCTTGATTGCGTCTTTATCAGGTGAAAATCGACGGGAGCAGCGCTGCCGCTCGACTTCACACAAATGTGGCGTCTGCCTCCAAGTGCTTGTTAGGAATCATTGCAACTCGTGCAGGTCTATCCCTGTCAGATCTATAAATAGTATCTCCTGACAAATTGAGGTTACTCTTATCAGAAAATTGAGATTTCACAGCTTTGAGGGTGAGATGTGAAGTGACACATCAAAGGGGCTTTTGGGCCGGGTTGAGCTGGGCGGGAGGCTGATGGCAAAAGGGGAAACCAAGAGCCGGATGAATAATATGGAGCTCGGGATGCGATGCTCGGCGTCAGCCAGTGACATGAGATGATAGGAGGAATGTGAGAAGTTGTCAAGAGGGTGTGGCAAGAGTGGGAAAGATTCATTTTAAAGCATACATTAGAATAAATTAATGTTACCAGATGGAGTGCCAGATTCCTGCTCATAACCTTTTTTTTAGTACTTGAAGTACTGCCATCTGCACTTATATGTTCAGTGTGTGAGATTTGGAGTTCTAGTTACAGCAAAAAGGTACAAAACAAATGCCTGGAAATGTTTCTGTTGCCCTAGAATGAGACTTTTACATCACAGGTCCTCTTTCAAAGGCTGCCATGTTCCTACAGTAGCCCAGAACAGACAAACTAAACCAATGAATGAGACGAGGGGTTGCATTCAGTAAGTGCAGCGTTACCCCCAAATTCCACTGTTGCATTGCATGTGTGCTGCGTCAGCGCAGCGATACGTGGCCAACAACCCCACCAGCTCCACTGCAGTCAAGTTCAGAAGCATCCCAGAAGCAGATTTTTTAGGGACGCCGTGAGCAGCCTGAGTCAATTTACACAGAAACAGCATAGAGAATCTGCTGGATTTTCAAAATAAAATACCCTGCGCAAACTACCGGTCCTAAAAACTCAAAATAAAATACCCTGCGCAAACTACCGGTCCTAAAAACAGACAGTGCGTAGCATATTTACACATTTAGAAGCATATAAACCAGGAAAATGACCAAATCTGAGCAGGTAAACAAAGTCTGGCGGGCTAAACGCTTCTGAAACACTCCCGGTGGGGTTTAAGTTGCGTGCAGGACGGACCAAAACAGCATCACAGCCGGGACATGACCGAGACGTGCCTGGTGTGGTTTTTGGGGTCAGATGCCACTGTGCTTTAGACACTGCTCTTCTTGTTACCTAATCAACGATGGGTAATTGGTGTGGTACTAGTTGCATAGGATGTCAAACCAAATAAAGCCTCCAGTGTATGGTATATAAACAGCAGTCCTAACCTCTAACCCTTATAAACAACCAGAGTATTTACACAAGATAAAATTACCAAGATAAAAACCATAAATATATAATGACGATGACCCTGATGAACTTTGATGCATAATTTAACAGGATTCTGAAATATAGATGTGTTTTATTACAGCTCAAAAGTTTGTCTAAGAAGGCTTTACAATCTGGACAGCATGCAACCACCCACTACACTTACACTTTCAGCTGGCTAAGAACAAATAAAACCTCGAGGTTATGAGGAAGGGCTATGAGAGTGATCGATTGTGAGAGCGGTAGCTTCGAGTTATTACCTGTAAAAAAATAAAAACACTGATCACTATGTCCAAACATCTGAGGACAGAACAAACAAAATGATATGACTCCATATCTCAACTAACTTAGGAGCCATCACTAAACTAAACAACTGAGGCTGATTGTAGTGGGCACACTGACCTTGGCTCTGTCCCTATAGAGGCATGTCGCTGGCGTGACTAACAATAACACTGGACTCTTATATATTTTGTCTGAGAGTTTTCCGATACATGCATAGAACGCCTTGTCCACAGGAGTCATCGGGAATATGCATAATATCTGTTATCTTCTGCTCCATTCGACTGATAAGACCTGGAAGTGTATACCTGTGTCAACAGAGGTCCGTTCTATCTCTGCTCTCCCTCTATTCACAGTGGCCAGTGGCAATAGCTCTCTCTGCTGATAGCGAAACAATCTCCAGCTTTCATCTGTCTTCTCTTACTCTGTTGGCCAATCCACCAACTGTATTAAAAAGCGCTGGAGCAAAATATCATCCGAGGAAGCAGTTGTCAGTAGCCTTAAGCACAGGAGATGTGTCTGTACCAGCACACATATCTGGAAAGTTTGTGTTCCACAGAATAAAGATCAAAATGTTCCGTATCTTTTATGTGCTTTGAATAATGCATGAAGCAGGGCAGGCCATACTGTACCAGCGCTGATAATATGGATAACATGCATGCACAGAGATACTACAAAGACCTGTGTCATCTGGCTAATAATTCAAAATGAGCTTGGTTAGCTAACTAGCACTTTAATGAAATGAGATCCCTGTGGGTGGTGCACTCCTAACGACTAATGAGAACACACAGCTAAAGACAGGAAGTTTTCGCCGGGCTTTACTGCGTTACATGGGTTGACAATCAAAGGCATGTACAGCGAGGCGCTTCTACATGCTCGGCTGCTGTAAGATGTGCTCGCAGACTACAGCACTGTGTTCAAACGCATCCTCATTTAACAGTCCACCAGATAGTGGGTCATCTAAAAATACTTATATTCTACTAAACCTTGGATTACATTCACAGCCAATGTTTATTTTCTAGAATATTAATTCAGGAATATCGCGTAGTGTATTTTTTACCGCTTATTATAAGTAACCTAATTTGGCTTTCGAGTTTCATTTTGCACTACCCCGCAAAGTACACAGGGTTAATAGTGAATTTCATTTCCATAAAATATCAGAACTGCAAGAACATCATCCGCTTTAAAGATGCAGGTTTGTGTACTGGTAGATCATTCATCCCCTGAAAATAAAGCAGAATAAAGTATAATCCTTTGTTTGTTTTGCCTCAGACTATTGACTAGGAGTAAATAATAATTTTGTATTTTAAGAAATACTTTATTATCACTGTTGTTTGGACTGGGTATAATATTTATCTGAACCGTCACCCAGATTAACATTTTTTTTTTCTCCTACTTAATTAACAAACATTAACAAAAACTGAAATTGACAATCACAAGTTTGATTCAACAAAATCCATATAGCACTAAAACTGTCAAATGAAATCGCCAAGTCGCCACGACCCCGTTAGTCCTGCCTGTCAACTCTTTGTTGAACTGTCCAGCCTCCATTTGGAGCTCCACTAGGAGCTGGTGAAGTCTTATGATTATGTGATGAAATTTCAAGCAACCCACATTGTTAAAATAACCAGTGATGTGGTAGAAGGAAATGTCTTTGGCAACCCGCGACCCGGTGAGCCCTCCCTGCCGACAGCCTCCGTCTCCAGCGGTGAGACTAAGGGTAAGTCCCGCTGTTTACTGATGGTGATTATGTGATGTGAGCAAAACACTTGAACTTGCAATGTCTTTGTCTCTTCCCACTTTTCGCAGTGGGTCGGGATCTCGCCCTTACTACACAATCTCACAGCTTCCATAAGGTTCTAAACCCGAGGACGGACATTGGAAACCAAAATCTGCCTCCTACCAAATAAACGATGGATCTACCTCCGAGTTCTGCATTTGACTCCACATCTGTGTGCAAACAGTTACATGCCACACACATTTCTAGTTGATGTACTTATTAACACCGCAGAGAGACAGGCTGACACATGTGCAGCAGCACCAAAAACACACTTTTGTATTGTGTCATTATCACTGCTCGGAGTCACTTAAATGCTGAAATGTCAGGATCAGCTGCAATTCAGACATTAGAATGCATAGAGCCACTAAATGATCAGCATCATTGGCCGGGTAGATAATGTGCTGTGGAGTCATTGGTACTCAGCAGCAATCAAAGGGACATGGACTGAAGCCAGCTCATGCTGATCAGAATCTGCTCAGACCTCGTTCAAATGGACAGATTAATAATTGCAGGATAAAATGGGCCGGCACTCCTCCGTAAAAGAACTGAATATTAAAGCCGAGGTAGCAAAATGTCTGTCTGCCCTTCTGCTCAACTCCAAGCTATAGCGTCTACCTTGTAACTGGCTTCATTAGCGGCCGGTAGGAAGCAACATTAGTGTTGCCCCCTTCCCTCTAACACTAATAAATGTTCACCACGTCTGGATTAACACTTCTCTCCCTGCCCTTCTCATCATCTTACAGTATTTTACATCATTTTTTTTTCCGAAAGCCTCAAACAGGGTCACGCTGTCTAGTCCCCGTGAATGGCCATTTCACGCCCACCTCGCATTACCAGAAACAGTGGTGTTGCCATAAACCGACGGCCGTATTCATCATAGTTATGATTCGGTGACAGGGTCGTCTCCCCTGCCTGAGATGCAGGGCTTGTAAAGACTGCCTTGCTGCCAGCAGGCCTCCTGTTATGGAGCCTGTAATTGGCTGATTGGCGGTGGGGAGAATGCGCCGCTGTCTTGTGAATGGATGACCAATAAGACGCAAGTGTGGTCCCTAGGGCAAGCAGGTACCTATTAAGGGCTCCTTTCCAGCTCGACGCCTCATTGTCATTGTTATACACATCGAACCTTTACACAGTATTCTCCCCCCCCCTTCCTCCAAGTGCCTTTGCCTCTGCCATAGACTAGTAAACTATAACTTCTAAATTGTCTGTTGTTCAAAGAAAGAACATCCTGGCCCAGTTTCCTCTGCTGTGGGGATGTTTGATTGCCCGACTCGGCTGTATCGCTTTTCCTGTGAGTAGTTAGACAATGGTCCTCGAAATTGCCCGTGTCCTTAAAAAACGTCAGTGTCGAACGGCGGTAATTAAATTCCACACTCTCTCCGCAGTGGATAATTCACCTCAGCATTCATTTTTACCCACGCACGTCATCTCCGTCCGCACAGGCTGTACTTGGCAGCAGATGTTTGGCTTTTTCTTTTTTTTTTCCGAGGCACAATAGCTCAAAGACCATTAAACAGAATCATGTGTAATATTTACAATGCCTGGTTTCTTCAATCAGTCTTGCACTGCGAGAGCTTTTCCCCCCCATTACCATGCAGAATGTTGTGCAGAGGTAGAGGGTAAGGAGGGTAAATACTCTGTCTTCATGTCGAGATTATCTATGCACCTTTTAGGCAGTGCTGGAAGCTGCTTTTGTTTAATAAAGGGCTGATTAATGAACGGAGCAACGGAGGGAGATGGGAAGATAGAGACGGAGGAAAAAAGAAAGAGAAACACTCCAGAGCCGCCTCAGCCTCCTGCACACACACATGGATATTCAGAAGGTCCCTGTCTTCTTTTGTCTGAATTAAAGCCTTTTTTCCTCCATCTGTTTTTCTTTCTGACAACAGGAACAGCTCCACATTGCATCATTCAGCCACACCTGAAGGGTTTTTTTTTTTTTTCCTCTCTCTAAAAAAGCTTCAAAGAAACGTGGAGCTTTGAGGAGCTTTTTTAATCAGAGGGAAAAACGTGAATGGAGGAACTGTTGCTCTGTATGGAACCAGTCATCTGTATCCATTCAATATGTTTTATTCTAAACCCATCACATCAAAGCCGAGCATTCGCTGCAAGACAAAAGCCTATCTCAGGATGGGTTTTTTATTTTATTTAAGCTCACTAATTAATAACACGCTAGCCGCCGACACCGGCGCGCTCTGAACGAAGATGTGAGAATTACACTCCGAGAATAACCGAGGCTGTGACTTTTCAGCCTCTGTACGTGTCGGGGGTTGGTGTTTGTCGGCCAAAAGGCAGAGAGCTATATTAATCTAAACATCCTAATCAGATTTTGTTATTCATTCGCTGCGGTTTAGATGCCCTTCCATCCTGTAATACATTTAGCATATTTTGGTTCCTGTGCCAATACACTTATCATTGATCCAGAATATCAACAGTAAATGCTGAATCTGTTATTCCGGGATGATTCTTGATAAAAACAGACCATCGAAACTGAACTGATAGATACCGTGCCCAGTTTTCATCCACTTTGCTGTTTAACTGCCCATGATTTCACACACTGTATTGTGATGCCAGTTAATTAGCCTGTAATTATTAAAAAAACACGAGATCTGTGATTAAAATGCTCTCCAACATATCGTATACTGATAGCACTGCGATGGCCTTTTTGGAAGAGCTGATGCTGGAAATCGTCAAGACGGTACAAAGAATATAGATCTTCTTACAGGAGGTTACAACCTCCGGTGTGTGTGTGTGTGTGTGTGTGTGTGTTTGTATATGTCGGCTAGAAGGAAGGGAAATGTCTAAGTTAAACAATTAAAGTCTGTCCATGTGGAGACAGCATCAAGAGACAGAGAGGTCGAGCCAAATTAGACAGCCTTATCATAGACTGTGTGTGTGTGTGTGTGTGTGTGTGTGTGTGTGTGTGTGTGTGTGTGTGTGTGTGTCTGAGAAAGAGAGAACAGCGCTTTACTGGTTGTCCTGGCAACCTCTTCCTTCCCCGGGCCAGGAATCAATTATTCATTACATTGTGTTATTGCATATAATCTGACTCCTGTCTGCCCTTTGCATATACAGTGCAAAAGCATGGCTTAATGTTGATGAGTCAAATCTGCATTTCTGTGGAAACTCTTCATGGATTTTTTTTTAGTGATCAAGCTCCACCAAAATGAGATGTTCACAAGAACGCACAATAAAGCTTTATGAGGCAGTTAAAGAGGCGCTAAAGGCTTATTAGACTGGCTGTGGATAATTTGTGATATACAAATATGATATTAATAATTGAGCGTATGTTTTTGCCTTCTGTGTGTAGGAAAGCACACGCAAGGGGGAAGAGAATTGGATGCAGAGACTCAGCATGAGGCTTTGTGGTGTTTATTTGCATGGATACAGTTTGTGGGAGAACATGCATATTTCTAACACACTTGACTTCTGCAGTTGCACATGAAAATGACGAAACTGGCCATCCAGGTTTGGCATGGACTGTACGGGGGGGATTGCAGATGCTCTCCCACCCTCTTTCCATCAGAACAGCGAAATTAATTAGCATAACATCACACAAACAAATAGCTGTGTGCTTCCTCAGAGAGTGGGATCACGTTCTCTCACAGTCAAACCGTCTGCAGCCTCGCAGTACCATGAAGAGTAATTAATTTGTAAAAAAATAAAAAATGGACCAAGTGGTCTGTTCTCTTTGGTTGTGCAGCTGAGATAAAGAGATACGAAGCAGAGACTTTCTCTCGCTTAACTCAGCCTGCATGAAGATCCATTGGCTGCTGGACAGCTATTATTTATGAGGGCGCCTGCAATCCTTAAACTCGCAAGATGCAGCCTCTTAGTCTTGGTAGTCCAGTAGATCACTGAATCTTTTATAGCTGTCTAAAGTCACAGTCACTCGAGTGTATAATCTTGTTGACAGGGCGGTCCTGCTAAACCTTTTTAAATTAAATAAATGTCAACACGAGAAATGTAATTAATGCACCGTAATGAAGCACTTCACATCTGAGATTGTTTCTAACTGTGTTTGTTTTCGAAAAATCATTTAAACACTCTTTAATATCTGCTCTGGAACTTTAAATCAGATTACATAATCTTTATCAGCACGTGTAATTACATGTGCTGATAAAGATTATGTAATCTGATTTTTTTTTTTTGGTTGTTGTTGTTGTTGTTTTCAGCACTTGTTGGACTTCATGTCCTTGTTGGCTTTAAAAGCTTCCAGGTTCTCATTAATCACAAGTTCCATTAAGTAGCTGCGCCAGAGCTATGGATCATGATCTTCATCAGCACAGAATTTAATTGACTTTTTAGGGTCCAAATTCAGGTACAGCGCTAAAATGTGTTTTGATATTGTACTTGTAAAAACAGCAAAGAGTCATGGGGTAAGTGTTGTGTGTATGTGTGAAGAAAACTAATTACATCTTGCTGATGTAAATGCTAAAAATTGCACATGGAAGATATTTGAGTGGATACAGATTGTGTAACATAATCACCTTTTACGAGACTGACTCAATAATGGTCGAGTGAGCATCACTCACAAATTGAGGACAAGTATATTATGAACCCAACTTTTGGTATACTTTTGTGTACTTTTAGCCTGGGGCTGTTTTTTATGGTTTGGGCCCCTTCGTTCCAATTAAGGAAAAAAACTTTGTGGCTCGAGTTTTGGGAAAATTGGGAGAACATTCCCAGAAGAATGGAGATGGTTATAGCACCGAATTATTGCCCATGGTTTTGGAAAGCAATGTCAGCTATGGGTGACATACATACCTGCAGCCACTTACCAGCACTGGGCATCATTATTAACAAAAAGTGCATTATATTTGTACCTGTATATCATTGCATTAAATGAGCATGTGCATGTTTTTTGCTGATATCAGTTCAAAACTGCCTCCAAAGCTCTTTTTTTTACTGAATGAATGATTAATTAATTTTGTTATCCCCATAAAGGACATTTGTAAGGACAGTGTGGGTGCATAAAAGAGCATACAGTACATACAAAACAAATTAAAAATGCAAATTGCAAACACAGAATGTGGCCAACACATGATAAATGCCTACTGTGTACCAATGGAGCACCACAAAGAAATAATATAGTAATTAATAATGTTCTTTTGCCATGCAATGGGATAAGTCACATAATAGAGAGTCTGCGGGCTTTGCTGTAATACCTGGATAATACCAGCCTCCTCAGCAATCATCATAATACACCAGACAGTGTGTTCTTAACAATTTAGCCCTGAGGACATTCAGCCTGAACTTAAAGTAAAGCCAGGTTCTTTGACCCTGTGATCCTCTGGTAGTGAACAGGACCTGGGGGGAATCTGAGAGCAGCTCGACTTGCTGAGCTAAATCGCAGCCTGTGGCCAGAGAGGCTCAGAGGAGGGTCGAGGGAAGGTCACGTACACCGTCGAGAGTCGACAAGACAGCAACGTTCGACCTGGCCCCGTCCATGTTTGGCTTGAGTAAACAACAGCAGATGAACATAAACTAGATGGAATGTCAACGTGATCCCGCTTTGCGCGGGAGAGGTATGTCCACAGGTCAACCAAAACTCGACTAAACAAACCCAAACAGGGCGTTTGAGATTTTCTTTTTCAGCTGCTTTTCCGTGGCCTCGGATTACTTTTGTACTCCCACGCCTCTCCGACGCTGCCTCACCCCCCAGGCTTCCTGCTATTTGCTTGCTGAGTTTGCTGCCCACTGTGCCATCAGGATGTCGCTCATAGAGACAGACAGAGCAATTCCAGGGCGACTGGTGTGAAAATAAGGAATTTAACCAGAGGGGCTTGGAGAAAATGGCTTGCTCTGTCCTGTCTCGTTTGCTGTGGCCGAGGCGGGCACCCGGCCACACTTGGCCTCTCTGGCCTGACCGATCACATAAATACACACACAAAGAGCTTGTCGTTGCTGGTGAGCAGAACTGCTGCCTGTTGTCATTCTCTTGTAGAGTCAATTGCTGCCCGTGGATGGTCACACATCACGATGCAACCTAAAGCGAGGGGTAGTTTGTGTACCACAGAGACACAAAGACAAATAGCTCAGTGCACATTTGAGTGATATGCCATGAGGAGTTGGTGAAGTCGACCTAAAGAAAGCTAAACATTGATCTCAGGACCCAGAATGAAGCTTTTCTGGAGACACTTGGATGGACAGTAAACATAGCTCACAGGAGGTTGATTAAATTTCTGTCAGGAGACAAAGACAAACATGGATGTATTCTATACAAGTAGAAGAAACACATCCTGCAAACATCTGAGTGGAAGGGAAGTCTGGAGAAAACCTAATTTGACCGTCCATTCTCTACTTAAATGATATTTGATTAGAGTTATCCCTCATTTGTGTCAGTTGACATCCTGTTTCTGAAGTAACTACATCATCTTAAGAAAGTAAAGAACTTTTGATTTGCTTTCTTGGGTTTGCCTTTCTTCAGTGATTTCATGTAAACCTTCAGCTATATAAAGACTTGTACCTAACTCTCTCTCCAAAAGACCCTGTATGGATATTAATACAAACTTATCTCTGCTTATTCAGAGGTTAGAAATCACAGCGATCCCCTGAGCATGTATCAGAATACTTTAACGCTTGATTCGAGCTTATATTTGGCTGTGGATCCAGCACCATTCAAATAAAAAATGGATCTCCAAACACAGTTTAAAGACTACAACTGTTATTTTTATTTCAATTTCATGCCAAGATGAACTCATTTTACCATCATTTGAAGACAAAATAACACTGACTCAGACCCACAGACAGTGCTATTGTCAGTGTAACCAATTACTATTGCAATCACAGTCTGTGTTAATCTAAAAGCACATAGAAACCATACCAGGAAACGTATATAAAAATATATGATCCAGGTAACAAATGAAACACAGCATTGGCTCAAGTTTTACGACATGACTGCAGGCTGATACTGATCCTGTTTGTGCAAAAGGAGAATGAACACTCGAGCGAGGGAGACAGTCAATGAAATCCACCACAAGACCTTTGGCTATGAGGGACCGGAAGGTGAAGGAAAGCCAGAGAGTTCAGAGACTGAAGTTCGTTAACTGGCAGAAGCAGAAGATGGCACAGATATGAAGGTTGGAAGCCTGAGGGGTGCACGATGTCAAAGGGGGGAAGCAGAAAACCTCTGAGCACCGTGGGCTGTTAGACACTCAGATTTAGTCGGAGCATCTGTCTCGCAAGTCTATAAAACTTTACGCAAGCACTTCTAATTTAAGGGATGCATTCATTAATGCAGGAACTAAAGAGGGCATACTGTGTAGAGAAAAGATAAAATGTCTTCCCATGGAGATGAATGTATGCTTTCAGTGCCTTTCTTTCCACACAATATAAAGTATTGTTAGTGCATGGTTAGGGTCACCTTAGGATAGGCAACTAAAACTGATCAAGGGATTAATTTTGGAGGGGAAATGTGAATATTGGAATAGATTTAGTGAGGTACAGTGAGTTTTTAAGCCTCTTAATCGTAGGCAAAGATTAAAACTATGAATCCCTTTACCAATCATTTAATGCAGTTTAGTACAAATTTGTATGAATGTAACGTGGGAAAGAGTCTACACTGCAAACCTCACCTATGGACATGAGCTTTAGGTAGTGACCGAAGGAATGAGTTACCTCCAAAGAGGGGTGTCTAGACTCCGCCTTAGAGATGGGGTGAGGAGCTCGGAAATCCAGAGGGAGCTCAGAGAACCACAAGTCTTTTGTGTCGAAAGGAGCCAGCTGAGGCGATTCGGGCTTCTGATTAGGATGCTATGCGCCTTCCATTGGAGGTGTTTCAGGGCACGTCTAACTGGCACAAGACCCCGAGGCAGGCCCACTGGAGGGACTACTGTATATAGCCAGGGATACCCCAAGAGGAGCTGGGGAGAGAGACGTGTGGGACACCCTGCTAAACCTGCTGCCACTGCAACCTGACCCCAGATAAGCAGAAGGAAATAGGTGGATGACTGTATTGTCCATTTTGTTAAGCTCATATGGCACCATTCAAATGCACATTGATAAATGACTGTAGCAGATCAACCTACTGTGCCTCTGAGGGACTCTAAGTTCATGCTCTTTCTGACTGTTTCTCTAGCTTGTGTGGTCTTTCGGTAAGCTTCTAACTAGGATGTGGCACACTGTCGTGATTCAGCTGGCAGAAAGTCAGTACTTTCAGTCACCAGTGAGTTAGCTCCAAGACCCAGAAGATTAAGTATATAGAATTCATCTTCAAAATGTATCCAACACCTAGAGTAGATCACTGCACGGGTCAGAAACTCCAGCCCTAGTCTGGCCCCGATCCATTGTATTCAAGCCCCAGCCCAAAGTGTGCAATTCTTCACCTCAAGCTCTCCCTGACACTAATGTAACCCAGGTGAATATGATAACTAATAGAAGCCTAGGTCGATACTGAATGTAAGCAAATAAAATAACAATTGTGTTTAAGGTAATAAGAAGCCTTAAAAATAGTGAAACTATCGAATATGACGAAACTTCAGATTTATGTGAAGCTAAATTGCCTGTTTGTGCGTTGCCGTGTTTTATGGCAGGCCAGGTTTTTTAGTTGGGATCGCTGGGGTGTGAAAACACCTGGAGCTGTGGAAAGAAGATGGCGAGCCACCCATAGGAGAAACACTCAGAGTATCACCTGTTCTGCGAAACTCACCTGCAGCCCAGGGCAAAGACACTGACTCTGACGCTCGTGGATCGTGGGAGGACAAAACAGAGACACACAGTGAATTTCATTTGGACTGAGAAAGGACTTAACTAAAGGACTGGTGATCTTATATGCATTATTCTGTGAGATCTGACAATTGAGTTGTTGTATTTTATTGAACTGTGTTTTCTTTATGTGTTCACTTTTCCCTTATTGTGTGCCAAATTGGTATTACGTGAATGGGTTGTGTAAAGTGAGTAAGGTTGAGCTGGTTAAGCAAACTAAAGAGAAAGTACAAAAATAGAACTGAACTCATAAATAGACCTAACTGAGCTCAAATGAGAACTTAAACTGAGTAAACTCAAAGGAGATACCAGAGACTAAACAACCGATATAAGAAACATAGGTACAAAATTATACCTCAACTTAAATAAGTTGTATTGAATCCAAACGAGATAAATAAGGCTCAATAACTTTATTTTCCTGAGATCTTGGGTTCATTTTGGTTGAAGGGAAATTGAACTGTTTCCTTTGTGTGTGTGTGTTTGGTACCACCATATGATTGTTTCCATTCAGTTATATATAAACAGTTAATACTTATTCACTGGCCTGTGGTCTCTTATTCCTGAGCACTAGTATCAATCACTCACCTGAACCTAGAACCTAGACTCTGGTCCTAGTAGTCATACTTAAAGTGCTACACTAACACGCAAACACACACTATAGGCACAATCAGGGTCATTGCTGCTTCACCACAAATCATAGGCGAGTCTGTTGGGAATATTGCATAACAAATGAGATATAAAAGATCATATAACTTGTGAACATTATGTGTAAATGTCAGATTACACAATGTTGGATCAGACAACACAAAGTGTCTAACTGTAGGAACGGCTGCTTCTCGCTTAGCTTAAATCCAAACCAGGTAATTGTGGCCTCATGAGTTTAAATATAATTCAGTTAGTTCAGCCTGGTGCAATTTCCTCTCCTCTATAGCTTACTGCCTCTCTCTCACACACACACACACACTCGCAAATGCTCACTCCAAATTTATCTCCACATTCCAATGAGCACATACTAATTCACTTAAGGCTGACAAATCTTACAGCCATATGCGGCGCAAACAGTCAGCTCAGCTCAACCCCTTCGACGACTGCTGCGTCATTTCCCCACATGAGTTCATCAGTTCACCACTCTGAGGGGACCAAACCTCTCCCGTGCATTATGTATGCCCTCATAGACCTAATTGAAACTGAAAATGTTATGTTCCACTCCGGTGCTCTCCTAATAGGCCGACTCTCAGTAACCAGACTTGCGAGGCAATTACAAACCAGAGCCGTACTTGCAGATGAATCTTAAAGTGTGGGGGTGGGGGCAGGGGCGGGCACAGTGGGTGTGAGTGTTTATACTGGGGGGTCTCGGCCAGCTGAAAGCGATGCTGGAGAGAGGTGAAGCCTAACCGACTCACTAATTATAGATGCCTTTTTTTGGCTTTGCCTTTATGTTTCACACTGTTCTGTCTGGATGAGGGAACGGAGCCCTGGCAGATCAAACGACATGCTCTGCTTCGTTGGCTCGGCTCGAAGGCCTCCAATCAGAAACAACTGGGTGCCAAGTGAGAGCAGCCAAGGTGGTATCCTAATCCAACTGTTTAAGGGGATGAAATTTAGGGCGCTTTCAGGCTGGCAATTTCATCTGAATCAGAAAGTGGTTTGCCTAAAACACTGGTTAATATAAACTCTTTTTCTGGAACAAGGTGGCATAAGATCTTCCCAGACATGCTGCCATACTCATGTATACTTGCAGTAAATAAAACTAAAAGGTACTTGTTCCCAATTCTAATTCTGCATATACTTGATGACATCTCCAACACAAATGTTCTTCCTAAAAGCAAATGCGTGAACTACGAAGACGACAGTGAGGACATGACACAACACATCCTTTGCAAATTGGATAATCAAGAATGTATAGGTGAAAACATTGTGGCTGATTGTCTCACTACGAACAAGCCACACGAAGCTCGAATCCACATTGCGTTACCAGTGCATACGCAGGTACGAGAAAAGAAGGAACAAAAGTCTCTTTCATCATTCTTCTTCTTCCTTTTGGCACAAAAAAAAAACATGGAGACAACGTCATCGTGTCTGATGTAACATGTTGACAGTCAGACAAAAAGTGTCACACAAAAGTCCCTATGTAGAGGGAAACTGTGCTTCAACACCCCGGTGATGTAAAAGCCTCATGCAAGAAAAACAAAATGATTCCTATTTTCAGGTGATTATAGACGGATGATGCATATTATATTCCATTTCTGCCAAAGTCTGTAAATAGAGCGCCTTAAATTTTACACACTGGGCCTGTAATTGTTGATTTGATCTAATCAAAGTATCTGTTAAACAAAGTGCTGTCGGATCCTCAAACACTGTTTGAGACTCCCTTTGTGTTATCAGGATTTAGCTTTGGTTACTTCCTCTTCCAAAATGTCTTTTTTCATCCTTCACACAGCTCCCTCTGTCAATTTTCATCTGTACAAAGGAGTGCAACACATCTAAAAACTGTCTAAAAGGTGTGCCCTATTATCCCAATTCGTATAATTATCACACCTTGCCTCTCTATTACTGTATGTCAGGCTCTTTGCCCCTGCTTCAAAGGTAGCCATTCTGAACAGACTTTAGATGTGGCTGGACCACACAGGCAGCAACACGAGCACCAATCTTTACAGCGGTGGTACACAGTTGCCCTTTATTGACAAAAGTACCCAAGCAGGCCAGAACAAAAGTAAAGAAGTCAGTAAGCAGACCAGCGGGGTTAAAGGTAGAGGTGACAATCGAACTTTACAACAAACAAACCTACTGTGAAAATGCCCTACAGTGAACTTCAAACTTCCTATACTGTCCTCCATCCCTGTAACCTGGGACAGTTCCTTTTTGTATAGGCGAACATCTATTACTGTCTCCCTGTAGCCAGAAACAAGAGAGCAGAGTTGGTCTGGCCCCTGCAGGTGTGAAGCTCCACAGAGAATTAATTAGAAAAGATGGAAAAGGTGGCTGAGGAAGAGCACCAGGGTATGGGTCTGTATTCTGGTTCAGAGCTGTTAGCGCCGCTGTAAGTGGTGCACAAGTTCAAACCAACATTTTACAAGTTCACGAAGTTCATACACACTTCTTCTCTTTGCCAAAGGAGCACCTCGGTGTTGACAGCAGCACAGATGCTCGTGTTCACAAGTCAAAAAAATCCCGGAGATGTGGCATGATGTGGATTTTTAAAGTGAGAGAGTCTCTTTAATAGAACATTGAAAGTATGTACGCAGACATTTAACTGTGCCTAAGCATCCCGTCTCCGTCTGAAAAGAACTTAGCTGTGTTTAAAGTTAAAGTAAAGATGACATTTGAGAGGGAGCAAAGCCAGGAGATGCACTGTCAGCTTCTGGTGACAGCATTTGCGATGGCATCTTTGTTTTTTTATGCCCTTTTTCAACAAGCCCTTCAAACTTTAGCTTCAACTTTTTGATTTAAGCTGAATGTCCCTTCACAGCCGAGCTTCTATTAAATGCCGAAGTGAACCTGACTGAAGGTAACATTGGCACTGATTCCTAGTTGTGTCTTTCGTGGGTCGACTTCTAAAGGCAAATGACCAGACTGTCAAAGCTCACAACAATGAGTAATACTGTGACTTACATAATAAATACGATGCTAGGTATCCATCCATCCATCCATCCTCCATAACTGTATTTTGTCGGGGGGTTGGCGCTGACCCCAGCTGACATTGGGCATAAACTCATCACATGGAAACTCCACCTTTCTGCAAAGTATCTATGTTCTATTCATTCTTATTGCACTGCTATCCATCACATGTTCTCATCAAAGAATCAAAATCAAACCTCTGCAGAATTCTCTGGATCTTATTAACATCACGTCATCCAGTCGCATTTTTACCCTAAGGCACTATCGCTGTCACCTGTTGTCGTCAACAACAAACCGTACTTTAGTACTTCATTACAGAATAATAAATAGAAACATAACCTTTATACATCTGTATGTATAAACTATCAATAATAAATCAAATCTCTGTGGCTCTTACACAAAGGTTACATCATGATTTAAATCACGGCACAAAGTGATGTGCAGAACTGCAGAGTAACGTATGTGCCCCGATGAATAACAGATGGGATTAAGAAACAGCTAACTATGTCACACCCCCAGATGGTTGACTGGCTGCGTGGTGGAAAGTGATATTACAAACTATTTTTAGTTCACACGCACACACATTGCACCAATCAAATTACCAGTACAGACTTTATAGTCTAAGTTGGAACCAAAATTCAGATGAATACTCATGTTGGGAGTTCTACCATGCACACAGGTAAACAAGTCACAACAAACACAGTATTATGTACTATTTTTCTATCATTAAATAAATGTTTTGCACGTTTGAAGTTACTGAACTGAAGTTATTTAAAGTTGGTGGATATATAATATAGTGTGTGTATACATATAATATTGTTATGCATTAGTGGTTACCACTGCTGATAGGTGACCTATCCAGGGTGTACCCCATCCCTCATGAATAATGATAAGCGGTTATGGCAAATGGATGCATGGATATGTGTTAATTGCCGACTACAATTCTGCAATTCACAATTGATTGGCTGTTTGCTAATTTCAGGCCAACAATACAGTGCTAATTCATAATGAGTCCATCTCATTAAAAGAGAGTACCGATATGAGTGTACCGCGATCGGCGAGGTCATTAGGAAGTAGCATTTGGCACACACCACTTCTCTCAGATGGACGTATTAATAATATCCAGCATGACTCCCAATACCAAATATGTCTGCAGGTAGCTCAGGTTGACCTTAAAGTGGATTTCCTGCTTTCATTATAATAATTAATGCCCAAATCAAGCATGGTTGATTATCTTCCCTGGACTTTTCTCTCTCTTTTATTCTTTAATGTTTCCCATTAACATATAAGGCTTAATGGGAATGGCTGCAAATTGCACCGATTAATAGAAAAGACACAAAGCGGCACATTTACTGGGCACACTGCCTCGAGGTGAGAATTAACAATCCGTGTTTCTAGAGATATCCAGTGTTATTAAGATGTGTTTGGTCTTTTACGTTTGTGAAAAGGTCACAAACTGACTGCCTTGCCGTCTGTCTGTCTGTCTGTCTGTCTGTCTGTCTGTCTGTCTATGTTGAGGTCAAGGGCTCTAAAATATTCGCTT
The DNA here is from genome assembly GCF_000972845.2 of Larimichthys crocea. NCBI lineage: Eukaryota > Metazoa > Chordata > Actinopteri > Sciaenidae > Larimichthys > Larimichthys crocea. The sequence continues at coordinate 8,671,723 of NC_040027.1, read as the reverse complement.
GCGGAAGCCATTATGTCAGTTATTACCATGGATTCACATCCTGCCTGAGCATTTATGACTCTCAGATCTCTACCCAAATGACGAACGCCAAGTACCGTTTCCTGTTCGGATGCGAGCCAAAAATAGAGAGTCATACAAAAGACGGCATTGTAAAGAATATGATTAGTTGATTGCGGAAGGAAGAGCCCTGAAGGATCGGGATAAGAGCTGTCAAAGGGAAAGCTGAGTGGTGCTTGTGCCCAAAAAAAAAAGCAGCACACCAAATAACTGGTAAGCTAATCTCCTCCGCCTCCTTCTCATACCCCTCTTCCTCCTTCTCCTCCTTCTCATCCTCCACCGTGATTACCACCGCAGATCTGGATCTGTTACTTTAAGCGAGATGCAGAGATTATGAAGGGGAGAAATCAAGACGGTAAAGGGTGGGGGCACAGAAACAGGAAGGCTGGCGCTAAAGACAAAGAGGTACTGCTGAAGGAGTACTGAATGTATAAAATATTGCAGGCACCCACGTTCACGCATGCTTGCACACATGCACACCCCCACACAGCGAGCTAATGAAAGGCAGTCTCTTCACAGCTAGCCTGATCAGCCGATAGGAATAAGAACTAGACGGAGGGAAGGAAAAGAGAACAAGAGGTTCTGGATATTGGTTTGAGGCAAAAGAGGACAACTCTGACAAGATGTGGAGAGGGTGCTGATATGTCAGCTTTTATTTCCTTCCTCCTCCTGCAGCTCTCTCTGTCAGAATAGGACTCGTCTATGAGGAAGGAAGCCCAGCGAGGGGAACATAAGCCCTCAAGCGCTCACCAGAAGCCGCTGACACTCATCAGTCTAAGAGCCCTTTAGCGATGGCATGGCATCATCTTAGCAATGACCTTGATTGATTGGTGCCAAAGACCTCCCATCCTTTCCAAACGAGCCCTAATGAGTTTTAATGCATGGCTTCTAATAGATATGTCCTAACTGGCGTGAATATTGCCATATTGAGTTGGTTTTTTCAATTAATTTATATGTTTAGGACTTCTTAAAGTGGTATTAAGTCATCTGTGACCTCTGTGGGACCAGTGCAAATTGCTCCAAGAACTCCTACACATGTTTCTTCCTTCACGAGTCTCCGCCTTATCTTACCACTCTCATCCTCTGGACCTTTGGTAGCCTCTTAGATAGATGAACCCTGTAACATTGCACAAGGCAAAGCTCTTATTTTATTCCAATGAACGTTTGTCCTGAGGTTTTTCCACCAGGTTTTGCAGCCAAACTTCAACTAACGTGAGCTTTGACGCTCAAATGTGCTGAAGCCCAATGACATTCTGGCATTGACGAGATGTGGGAAGTCATTGTGTCAGTTTCATTGCAGAGAAGAAAAGTCTAAAGTTTCTGTTTTAAACCTACTGAGGACCAGGTACTTGGGTAGAAAGACTCTATGTATCACATATCCTATCAGATAAAATGGGGATTCAGGGTAGAACGTAGAACAATTTTTCTATGGATGGCAATGTCGGCAAATGCCAAATGGAACGGCAGTGAATTTTGTGACGTTTGTGACGCGGGGAGGCTGACACATCTGTTTTTCCTCTAGTGCCATCATGAGGTTGACATCATTGTTTTCGCATTGCTATGGTGAAAGATGACTAATGCATTTAAACTGAAAAAAGGGACTTGCAGTCGTCTTGCAGACAGTTCTGACTTCAAGGTGTTTCCGTGCCTTAGGAACACCGTGTCACTGCAGTCTAACACATGCTTCAGCTGCCACGATGATGGGTAGAATTACCTAAACAAAATGAATGAACAGGGCAGAAAGCTTCTTTTCAAAGCAAAATAACAAAGACGGCCAAGAGAGGTGAGTCCTGAATGCCAGGAATTCTAGCTATCATCCCTGTCACACACACCTGGAGATATTACTGTCATTTTGTGCGATGGGGCAGTGAAAACCTTCCTTGTTTCCCCTCTTTAAATGTCACAGGGTTAGGTTCAGTGCTGACAGCCATAGGTCCACTCGGCTCAGATGTGAAGTGTTGATTGGAAGCAGCTCCTTCTTGAGCTCTACGGTGCCTTTGACGTATTGATATTCAGTGACATTTGAATTCCAGCAATTTCTGGATTACTACAGCCACTGCAACATAATGTTATAAAATTCCTTGATGTGTTTGGCAGTCCACAGTAAGCAATTAGCCCGAGTCATTGGTATGGCAGTGTTTCCAACGGGAAGATGGGAGATCACATTTTTATGCATGCCAGAAGAAAATATTTATGTTGTCTGTGGGGCTGCCAAAGACGGTGCTAGACCAGAATGCATGATGAAAAACGGTTATTTTCCATCTTTGATTGACAGTGAAAAAAATGAACTTGCCCCTGTGATAAATTGGTTCCACTGTATGAATCATATCTCTTCTGGTATTGATCACCGGCGATGTCCAGACGTCCGGAGGTGTATATCATATTATAGATTCTGGTCAGTGTTCGAAGGATGAAACATGTTTGTTTGTTTGTTTGATTTCCCACCCCTACATCACTGCATAATGTGAAATCCTGAATCTTTACAATATTTCTCAGTGTCAGGAAATATTACCCCACGCTTGAGTGGACAAAATGTCAAAGGGGCTTAGCTGTAAGCCAACAACGCAGCTCTTTATATGATTCTGTAGACCATGTTATATCTTCACTACAATCATGTCAATGAATCATAGCTGTTGTCAGTTGCAAGTTATGATCTATTGACTGTTTGTACTTCCAGAGCTGTTACTAATTCTGCTCCATCTATTGCTACCGTAAACACGACAAACTCTTAAGATAATTCAAAGCATATTCCAATCAAAGCTCTCAACATCCAATTAAACAGGAATCGACAGATGGCCTCATGGCAAGGACAGCTGTTTTTTTTTTTTTTTAGCTTTTCACTGTTTGTCTCTCCGTCAGCTTGTCAATCACGCGCTGCTCTTCCTGCAGCTCTCACGAGTTTGAGGCTGGAACTGTCAAAATTGTCAAGAATTTGTCACAGGCGCCGTGCATCACAGACACTGAGGAGTGATGTTTACAGGTGTTACGGTGAAGCAAGAGCTCCATCTAGTGTTGTGGGGTTGTTGATCACGACGGGGCTTTTAGTGCTGCTGGCTTACAAATCTCAGTTGGATGATTACAGCATGATTTTAAGACTCCCAATCTTACACCAGACTGCACTCGTTCTCTTAGAGACACACACACCAGAGTTTTACACAGTGAGATGAAGTGAATATAATCAGTATTTGACCAAGGATTTAAACACAGAGACTTGGGTTCATGCTAAGGTTACAATTATACACAATACCAGCTGGGCATCACGGATAACCGACCCAGGGATCCGTGCTCCTCATATCCACTAAAACCCAAGGTTCACAGTGAATAACTTGGCTTCATAATTGCAAATTTATCTGATTAATTATAATTAATTATAATGCAAATATAGTACTTAATCAAACTCTAATCTTGACACGTTTATTTCTCTCTTTTAGCTGATATTACTCCATCACGTCCTGGATGGAGGGAATAAATTGGTGTGGATGTGGTCCAACAACAGCAGCAAAGAATACACAAATGATGCTCTGCTGAATATTTAGTTTGCATTCAAATTAAGTGCCATATGTAAATTCTCAGTGTAAGAGGTGTTTGATTCTAATGTGTTCACCGTCTCAACCAGAAATATGATTTAGCCTCCTCATTATAAGTACAAATCAATGTCCAGTGAAATTAACAAGAGCCGTGACGGTGGGAAAAGAATCGAACTTCCGCGTCTTATCAGTGCGACACAGTAGGAGTTCTGTTTCCCAGCCAAAACCGCTGCACACATAAGCTTATCTGAGGCTCACAAACACCTCAGTATACAGTACGCCCTCCCCTCCCCGAACACACACTCACTGGTCGTCTCAAAGGCAGGCTCCTGAGCGAAGCAGCCTCATATGATTTGCCAGTGCAGAAAGGGGAAAAAAAAAGGAGATTGTAGGGTTGATCCGTGAATGCTTTTGAAGGCTCACTAAGTCTGTGACGAGGAATAGGTTAATTGAAATATTAAGCAAGGGCATAGAGAGGGAACAGGACGACAAAGTGCAACGCTGCTGAGAACAAATATGTAAGAAGAGAAAAAGATTTTCTTTTACAAGAAATACTTCACCTTTGTCTGAGGCAGCTCTCAGATTGTCTCCTTTGTTTTGTTTTTTGGAAAGGGGTTGGTCATAAGGCCAAACTCCTCGTTCAGAGCCGGGTCAACCAGGGGCATTTTTCAGAGCTAACTCGACAAAGTGTCAATCTCAGGCCGTGTTCACCCCCAAAAATCTAATTCCACACAGTTTCTTCTGCAGGTGACACACAAGCAACACAGTGCCATGAGCCTTTGGATGTCCTTCACCGTGCTGAGCTCCATTTGGCCCTACTGAGCACAGCGGGTCATTTCAGACATTTACCTGCCCATTGCTTCCCACTCTGTTCGAGCTATCAGAAGACCGTCTATCTTTACACTGTCTTTATCCATGAACTTACAGATAAAAAGGTAGGGAAATGGGAGATATATACTTTTGATTATCACTTCAGTCTCAGTGCAGACTGAATATTACAGAGAGAAGAAAAAGAAGAAACGAAAATGAGGTAGTCGGGCTCACTCAAAATGAGAATGAGGTCCGTCTCTGCTACAAATTAATAGGAATAAGACTGCAGGTCAGAGATGATTAAGAATGTAATGAGTTCACAGAGTAAGATGAGGTTTTAATATACGGTGATCTTGCCCCAGCATATTGCAGTCATATTGTGTTAGTGTTATTTTTATGTCTGTCGTTTTTTGTTATAATATAGTAAGACATGTATATTGCTTTCAATGTGCACACTACTAACAACACACCTAACAAAGATACTATGTACAGATAAATATATATATATATATACACATATGTGTATCTAATAATATATACATGTATATCTATTTATCTATGTAAACAACAATAACATGTGGACATGCAATGCAATGGTGCAGAGTGCAAAGGATGCAAAAATAAATATGATTCATGTAGCAGGTTGCTTTATGTACAGCAGGTGGATATATGAGTATAAACAGTATGTACAGCATGTGTAGGTTGTGTGTGAGTGATGATATTTACATGTTTAAACAGTGAGAATAAATAATTTACAGGTACGGTGAGTGTTTGAGACACAGAGTTGTTTGTCTGATGAAAAAAAACATTTATTAATGCACAATGAAGGAAGTTCATGTATTATTTTAATACAAGTTCTCCTTCCTGAATATATTCTGTATCTTAAAGTGTCAAAAAAAAAAGCAATACTTGAAATTTATGTTGGCAAGCGGATGAGAATCATCAGAGGAGCGTTAGATGAACCACACACAAAGCTGCTAAAATTGTGGAATAAAATAAACCTCTGAGTTAAGTATCCATTTAGTTTGGGCGATTTTTATACGCAGTGACACAAAATATAGAGTACACGTATGAAAAGAAGTACCGCTACTACTAATGATACTAATCCTGCCAGCGCAGATACTATTAATAATACAACTGTTACGAAAGATGTGAAGATGAGAGGAGTGCTAAAGCGGTGAATGAAGGCTTTTAATGTAGAGTGTCACAGCGAGGGACTCATTATGCCGTATTAGTTAGTCCGTTAAGGTTTATTTATGGGAACAATTGATGGGTGTCATCTCATTTTTGTGAAATTATGTATAGTGAGATGATTAAAACACACAACACAACTCTGTGTAAAGGCAATTCTAAAGATTTCTTTCAAAACACGTTAAATATGTTGCATATGTACTTACAACAAAAGCTAAAGCATAACCTACAATCTACAGTCACCTCACATTTCCCCATACTTTGTACATATCAACACTGCCAACTTGCTGTATATATCTCTGTACAATATATTTTATTTTATCGTATTTACTATTGCTTTTTTTGATATTTTATTATGTATAGTTTGCTTTATAGTATATTTTTATTTTTTTGTTGTCACTTTGTGTAATGCTGCTGCTGCACTATAATTTCCCAGCTTGGGATAAATAAAGTATATCTATCTATCTATCTATCTATCTATCTATCTATCTATCTCCACATTTCAGTAATGTGTCGTTCAAACTGTTTTTCACTAGTTTTCAGTCCCGGATTTTTGTGGGTGGTCCTTACAGGGTGGCTCGATGACACGCTGAGGCTGCCCTGAGCATAATCACCCCTCCCCCGCCTCCCTAAACCACAACAGTATGAAAGCCTTCAGTTGCTAGCCTTCGAAGTAGTAGTAGTAGTAGTAGTAGTAGTAGGTTCCCTGGATAAACAGTTTGATTTAAACTTCCAAACCTGAAGAAATGAAGCAGTGTCGGTATTAGCACCTTCCTGGGCTACAGGTGTGCCATGCTGCTGTGGGTCTATAACTCTCCATTCGTTTGTGCGTCTTCCCCAGATTATAGTTGGTATGGGCGACCTTTAAAGCCAACATCTCCTACAATACTTGTTTATATAGTACTAGCTCATACTAACTAAACACATAATGACACCCAAATTCCATTTTAATCTAAAGTTTCTGGCTTCTGGTTGTAAAGTGTTGCTACCAAACGTGGGCTCGTTTCCATCTGATCTTGCTATACAGAGTCTTGTAGCAGCTGCAGCAGAACTCTTTAGTGCTTTGCTACAGTGAGGGGCAAGGGACAATCAGTTTCACCAGCCTCCGATGTACAAGTCCTGCACTTTATTTGTACGCCCCCCCCCACCATCCCACCACGACCATGTCCCCTATGACTTGTATACATTGTACAGAAAGGCTGCACTTCTTTCCCTGCAGAAACATTCCCAGTGAAGATAATTAAAGGAGCAAAGTGTAGGATTTAGTAACACCCTCGTTTCACGCTCTCCTTCCCAGAGCGCGCAGGAGAAAACACAGCGGCCACTAAACACCTGAAAACTGCAAAAGGCCCAATTTAGAGTCTTTTTAGTGTTTACTTCATCTATCCTGGGGAGAAAAGTGTAGGAGCAAGGTGGCTGAACGTGGCGGACTCCATGGAATAGGTCCCACAGCGTCTGCAGACATAAAAGGTTCGTTCAGCAAAAACATAATTATCCTTATTTTGAGGTGATTCATTCATTTATTATACACTCATGAAAACACAGTACATTATATTCATATAGTCTGCCATATACAGTCCCCTATACATTTTGATGCCGGGATGTAACAAAGAAATAAGTCGTGCAGGATACCGGGTTCTCTGTTTTTTGATCCGAGGGTGTTAACATCGAGCACACGACTGAAAACACAAGTACGCTGTAGATCGAAGAATGTGACCTTTTCTATGACTTGTTCTACAACTTGTAGTGATAATGACACCTCAGAGCCGAAGGATACATTCCTCAATAGAACAGAATATCAACTGTTTTATAATTTCACTTTCACCACAGTTGGGGATTAATCATGCCGGTTTTGGGGATTGAACCGGCAACTTTCCGGTCACAAGCTCGCCTCTCTAGCCACCACTGCCACTTTGACAGTAAAGGTCAAAATGAGTGTTTCTTTATCTCCCTCCTGCCGTAGTCGCTTGAACATCACATACTGTAAATCTGCCAACAGTAAACTAGAAGGGCCAAAATATATGAATATGAATAATATTTTCTTTGCCGTTGACCTTGATGTTGAGACTTAAGTTGTGGTGACAGTCTGACAGTTTGAGCTGCGGCGGAGCTTTCTGTTGACACCCCATGGTGAGTCATAATTCGCCGTTGGATATTTTAAATTACGGACTACAGTAATTCTCATCTGGGGAATGATTGCCTTGCTTATCTCTCTCTCTCTCTCTCCCTCTCTCCCTAAGTATTAAGCATTCACCACCAAGCCGCCCTGCAACCTCCAAAAACTGACTTCAACGTTAGGAACTTGTTATTTATGACAGTCACAAAGACAAAATGCTGAACATTAAGATTATCTGATCAGATGAGCTACTCTGGAAAATTGAGTTTCAGACTTGTGTTTAATTTAGAGCTGAGTGAAGATGCATTAGATATTTTGTAAAACAATATTTTTTTTGGATTATTTATTTGACCGAAGCAGTTGTGCGTCACTCGCCTTGTTTTTGGACTCCACTTTCTAATGGTGGCAGGCACACAGTGTGTGCACAGCGTGTGTGTGGGGCAGCAGGGTGGTGTGTACACCTGCACACACACTCATACATATTCCTCTGCTTGACTTCCCCCCTTCCTCAATATCTGCAGGAGTGAGGGTGTTTTGTATAAAGACAGAGGAGGAGACAGTATTTATTATAACCTGCTGGAGCCCCAGGGGCTTACCACCTCATATTTCATCTTAATGTATCTTCACTCACAGCCTCACATTTTTTTCCTGTCTTGCCGTAGCCAGGAAAACTTCAGAGGAGAGGAACAACAATGGCAAAGCAGGTGACTTGGTGTTCACAGTCAGTCTCACCTTGGTCTTATCTGAGGCGTCCATATCTCAACAGATTAAACTGCCTAAATTAGACCATGCTCTCGCCGGACGCATTTGAGACGTCCCAGGGGAGCCGGAGAGGAATGATGGGTTTTTGCTGGAGCGGGGAGTGTGGCAACAGACCTTGCTGGGGAGACCATTATGTGCCCTGCTGCGCTGGTTGGGTGGGCCCCACTGTGCTGCTCTGCATCTATGGTTTCTGCTCCATGATGAGGCCCATAGAGCCCTTCCTGACAGAGTTTCTCACAGGAACTTACAAAAATCTCACCGCCGAACAGGTGAGGCACCGAGCTATGAAATGAGATACGAGACTGAGCCTGGGGTTATTAGATTTGTTCACTTTTAATATACAGAATATGAATGTAAATGTAAACAAAGGTGTGTAAATATGAATATAAAGTATGAATAACAAAATAATGGATGTTTGCTTCCAGGGTAGAAGTTTACACATGAATATATTTGTTCATACTCTATAACTATAACTAGTTGATGTAATTTGTCAAATTACTGGTTACAAATGTATTGTTATTAAGTAAATATATATAATAATGAGCAGCTATCCATGCCATAATGACTCATTAATACTCTGTCTTTCACATTCAGGTGGTTATTCTTCTGATATCGTGAACTTAGCTTTAATTACAGACGATACTTTGAATAATAACAGCTCAGTAGATTTTGAGTCCTTCACGATCCGCCACAACAAAACAGAAATTGATGACTTAGCTTCTCGGGGGTCGTTGGGAGACATCTGTTGGCTGTGTTGTTTATCCTCATCTCCATACTAAAGCATTCTCAGTATGACATTTACTCTCTTTTTTTGTTATGTCCCCGCCTCCGGACAGGAGCTGGATCAACCAATCAGCTTCAAACTTCTTCTTCTAACTAAGAAGTGACGAACACAACCCGTCCCCCTCGTTCTTCCGTCCCAAAGGGCAGCTGTGTACTCGAGGTTGTTATTGCCCGTCTGCAGTAAACCAATCGCATGTTGTGTTAATCATTTAACATCTCATCTTAGAGGAAGGATTCATCTTGTAATATTCATCACTTCTTTTCATTATTCATCAACGCGTTATTTTCTGTTGTTCATTTCTCTCCGCGCATTAAAGAATAATGTACAGTCAGAGCAGGATGACGAGCATGAAGCCGACTTGTTTACACGTTAATGAGTGAGCTCGGTGCTGAAGCAGAGTGTGATGCAGAATGAGGAGAGTATCTACAGCATCACACCTCACATGCTGACATTAAGAGAAAGTAAACGGGGTCCTTCACACCTCCGCAATGACAATCGCTTTGTGATGCACGAGGGGACAAATTATGGCAGGTACTCTCAGGGTGTGATCATCTGATGCTCAACCATGGATGATGCAAACTACTTTTTCAACTCGTGGTCCTGAGCGAGCTTCTAATAAAATATTAAGGTTAGATTAAGATATAGAAACAAAGTAAAGACCCCACAATCAATTAGCAACTATAGTAACAACAGTACACAGTACACTTTTGAGCTCCTGAAGTACTGACACACATTTGAAACACCAACAACCTGCTGCTGTCATCCACGCTCATTGTTCTGTTACTCGGGATGGCTGATGGAGGTTTCAGGTTTTAAAATCCCACCTTTTAAATATTAAGATTTGAATATAAACACCACACAAAGTGGAACACGAAAAAACAATTCATGAGCCAAACTCTGCCCAGGAGGACGCGTCGTTCAAGCTGACGCTCGTTGTGTTTATTTGCATAATATTCAAATGCATCAACGTGTCACATCACGAGCCTCGTTTGTGTTACTTCCTGTTTCATCATGTCCGCGCAGAGGCAATTTTTCACTGACGACGAACGGAGGTGGAACCGCATCTGGTGCTCTGCCAGCCTATTCTCTTACAATCAGCAGTTAGGAATCATTTTCTAAAAAAATAATTAGGTCTCTGTTTGCCTTCCTCCAACATCCAGGTGACTAGACAGGTGTATCCTGTGTGGACTTACTCCAACCTGGTTCTCCTCGTCCCAGTCCTCCTGGTGACAGACTTTCTCAGGTACAAGCCTGTAATCATCCTCCAGGGGATCACCTATGTCACAACCATGCTGCTGATACTGTTTGGCTCGGGGGTCCACTTGGCTCAGTTGGCCTTCTTCTGCTACAGCGTCGCCATGGCTGCAGATGTGGCCTATTTCTCCTACATTTACACCATGGTTCAGCCCAGATATTATCAGAGAGTGACCAGTTATGTCAAAGGGGCCATACTGCTGGGCTATGCTGTGGGTGCCATGCTGGCTCAGCTGCTTGTGTCTTTGGGTGGAGTGTCCTTGGGTTGCTTAGCTTTTATAACTCTCATCTCCGTGTCCGTTGCACTGTTAACCTCCTTTTTGCTGCCCATGCCTAAGACGAGTTTATTCTATAAGGGGACAGATTCTGCACAGCAGGGAACCTCAGGCGAGGGAACTCCAGACTCTGAGGACTTTTCCATCTGGGCAAAAAGCAAAACGGCTGCAAAGCATGTTGGGGGGAAGTTCAGAGGGCTTGTTTTGGACTTTAAGGAATGTTACTCCTCTATGGCCATGCTCTTCTACTGCATATGGTCAGCTACAGGGACATGCGGCTTTTACCAGGTGTCCGCCTACATCCAGCTCTTCTGGCTACATATCCAGCCAGGCAATTTCACAGCCTACAACGGAGGGGTGGATGCTTTCAGCACACTGACAGGTACCTAAACACACCACTGATCTGTTTTGTTCTTGAATTAATTTGTCATATATTTCTCCACCAAGCAAGAAAGTGACGTTGAACTTTTCCTCTGGATCTGAACACTTCTTCTTCTACTGATTGTGTTTGGTATTTATTTTTTTCTTAAACTCCCAATATCATTACAGAAAAATAGTTCCACAAACTTCTAGTTTGATTCTCCACCGTCACTTCAAACCTAAGAGGAGTTGTGCAAAACCTGATTCATTCTGCATTCACAGCTACTTAACGGAACCGGCTCAGGTTCTTGTAAAAAAAACAAACAAGTCCAAACATTTTCATTAAAGAATACGAGTGTTCCACACATTCCACTACAACAATAATTGAATTGAATGGACAGAAAGAAAACACAATCCCTTTCTACTATTAGTATTTCACAACTCCCAAAACACGACAGACAATAGGAGCGGCATTAATTAGACAATTTAATTGCCTGCTCTCATCCCCCAGATGGGTATAGCAGCTGCTGCCATCCAGCCAGTGCACTTTTATTGATTATAGTACTGATACATTCCTGTATTCCCCAGAAACCAAAGGCAATTACTCTGTGTAAACCGCATCCAGCTGTATGCCTTTCACTTGTAAATGGTTCTGCCCAACATGCAGTCAAGCTGTAGGGCCGATGTCTGATATTTCCCCAAAGATTCTTGTATTTTCTCTGTTCCACACTTAGAAAACATCCCTGAGGAAAAAACCTGGTGGAAACCGATAGGGAAAAAATATGCATATGGATTAACAACATGATAAAATATGGCAGAAAAGCACAACATAATTTACTATTTTCATATTCAGTGTATTAATAACTGTACGTCCCCGGGCTTGAGGACGCCATTTTTTAGTAGCTCATTAATATTAAGATAAAACCAAATGTGTATGCAGAACAAACTTGTGAGGAGTTACATTGTTGTGTACAGTATGCTTCAAGGAGAAGGAGTTACAGGGCAGCTATTTATCTGCGGTCTAAAACAGCAATCACAAGTCATTTACAATTCAAACACAGTTTCAGTGAGGACGTTCCCCTCCCCAGGTCAGGGGGTGTCCAAGGATTTTTCATTTAATTTGGTGTGAAACTGCATTCCTGTAGACCGCACACGGAGCTCAAAGTGTGCAAATTTACATTTTACTCGCCCACGTGCAACACACATACAGTGTGATGTTATCTAATCAGCATGAACAACCAAACGCAGCGTGAGGCCACGTTTTTCTCCATGTGCCACACATGTTACGAGATGGTTCGACGGGACCTCCATGCAGCTCGTGTTTTTATATTTTCAACAGAAAGTCGTAGGAGCTTCAACCATGCTAGGGACTGAAAATCAATGCTGCAGAGGCAGAGCGACCCCTTAAATATGTCGAAATTTCAATGTGTGCAATACTTTTGATCATAACTTTTAAAAAAATGACGTTGTACAGTTCTGCAAGAATGTGTCCAAGAAATCGGTTAGCATTTCTCCACATCTGGTTCGCTCTGACTTTTGAAATGAATTTAGTGCTTAAGAGATTTTTACATTTTGTTCCAAAACATTAAATTCATCAGTAGATAACTCGCTCATGAATTTTGAAGCTTGTATGTATCTTAAATTTGCAGTTGTTAACAAATGTCTTAATGAGATTACAGATGTTGTTGGGATGTCCGAGCACTTGAAGTTTCCTGGTGGTGATGCTGAAGTCATGTCATGTTGTATTTCATTTATAGCCATAACGTTAACTCTTTGATTCTGACGTTTACATTAAAGATGAAGTGAGTAGTCATCATAAAACATTTACCACAGAGTATATTAATGGAAAAATCCGATTGGCTTTCTGTTGAGGAAACCGGTGCTGACGCTACTGTAACTACCGGGTTGTCCTCAAAAAAATAATTTCTCCCTTCCAATAGCCGCAGCTGAATACTACAAATATTACTACAAATGTTTGCATGATGCTGATTTATCTAATTTTAATCTGTCTCTTGCAACTTTGTGAAAGCTCAAAACTAAATTGTTTGGCTACACAGTCCATATTAAACATTCTGCACGTTAAGCTTTAAATCCAATGTTCTGTGCAAATGCAGGAAACTCTTTGCCCTTTATGTCGTGAGGTTGAAAGTCATGGAGCATGGCGGACGTGCCTCCCTTTGCAGGCCTGTAATTATTGTACATGTTATTTCAACTGAGACCATGATGTTTCCTTAACCGTACCTTAATTGGTCTCTGCCGTTATATATTTTTCATTTAAATATAAATTTAAATGTGTGTCAGGATCTCTTTAAGTCCGTCTTCCTGTTAGACACACAGCGGGTTAAATTATCCAGTTAAACTGAAACACGAGCGGCGAGTTGGTATTTAGCTTGAACTCCTGATGTTCGAACATATTGTCGAGCCCAGCTGCAATATTGATCCCTCCCTATGAAGCTGTACACAGCTGGCTCCTGCTGACCCTTCTAAGCCTCCAGTTGACACTGCTGTGGAAACGGCTCCAATTATTCAGTCTGCATTTGACCCCCCTCTGCTAATCAGAGCCTGGGGGATTGATTACGAACGCGTTAAATACACAGACGCTCATTGACCACGGATGGACAAGGAATCAGGGAGGAAATGTGTACATTTAAGAGTGAAGCAATTATGCTCTGCCTCTCTTTATGTTCTACTGAATTAAGAGCTCTGCGGGAAATGGATCCATGTCTCTGGGGAGTCCAAGATTTTCCTATTTACACTTGCCTCATTGAATGCGAGTCAGGTTTAGTTTTAATTTAACCGTCAGCGATTCACCTTCGGCTCATCATCTCCTTCCCAGCGTGTAGGACAAACCGCAGACGTCACAAGAAATGAAAAAAAATGCGAGAGCTGATTATAAACTAGTGACTGGCAGGGAATACATTAGCCTACAGAGGCCACTGAGATTTTCAGCCATCTTTCAATTGGGAAAGTTTCTAAATCACCTCAGTAGTTTATTTCCGGTTGGTCTCAGAGGCTCGAACCCGGTCTTGTCCTGTCCAGTCCCGCTGAGCCCGGCTCTGTTGCCTGTCAGTTGTTGGGCTAAAGCTGTCCATCAGGAAACTGAGAGTTGAAGCTGAGCAGCCGGAGCTGCCCTCAGAATCACTCATAGACTTTATCAAACAGGAATAACTTCAAGAGGGAGAAAGCGTTTCATTTGATGCAAAATTAGTAACATAGCACCCCCAGAGTGCAGAAAGGGCCATCAATAACTTTTTTTATCGTTCACCAGAAAATGAGAAACTCTAAAACACCTGAGAAAACCTGGAAATACCTCAAAAATGACTTTTTTTTGTGTCATTGACAGGTCGGATAGCGGTGTGTAGGTGACATATAGTGCAGACGTGTGTGATGAAAACAAATAAATTCTGACTTCACGGGGAAGAGATGGAGAGTGAGGGGACAAAATCAGCGAGCGTTCCAAAATAAAAAAAAAGATAGAAAGAGAAATGTGAGTGTCCTAAAATAATCAATGCTCCAAAGATTCACTGCCTTTACATCCATCCACAGTCATAAAAAGGCCTCATACAGCTCCTTCACATGAGGAGACTGGAGCCTTGTGGTGTATGAGGGCTGCACTGTGCCACCTTGTGGCCGATGTGAGAAGCATATTTTTTCCAAAATGATGCTCAGAATTAGTATTTCTCTATGTTTCTCCCTATATCAAATCATACAGTCTATATACATAGATATTGATAAGAGTAAATCAGAAAAGCCATGCAAGCGCCTAACTGTGCCTCCACAAGCAGAAATCAGCTAAAGAGTTCATGCACTTGTCTCTGACGAGACCCCTCGACACCCCCACAGCTTTGCCCTGACAGAGTGATCGTGTTTCCCTTTCAGGAGCTGCAGCCTCTGTTGCTGTGGGACACATGTCTCTGGAGTGGTCTGTGTGGGGGGAACTGGTCCTCGGGGGTTTCACATTCGTGGTCGCTGGAGCCATATTTCTAATGGATCTGACTGACAACATCTGGATCAGCTACATGTGCTACTCCCTCTTCAAAACGGTTTACTTGCAGCTCAGCACCATCTGCACGTAAGAATTCATTACGGACATGTCAGCAGCAGCCGAATATGGGAAGCACATGCCTCAATCTGATGCGTAGAGTTTTAATCTGTGATGCTACGACTCAAATGTACAAGCTCCAGAAGATGTTTTTGTAACTTAAACACGTTCGTTGTGAGATATTATCAGCTGTTATGGTTTAGGGATGAATAGAGAGTATTCTAAAGCTCCAAATATCCCGACCACGCAGCACAGTTAATGAAAGCGTTGCTTCTCTGACCCCTTGAGCAGCTCGGACTTGCTTTTTATTTGGAGTTTCTTGGGTAATTTGGGCTCCAGCTGTACTTAATACTCCGATCAGGTGAAGATATCCATCGTGGGCCTGACATAAATCAAACACATCCACCACTAACTCCAAGTTAAAGCAAAAGTAATTATTCTCAGTTTCAACCTGTTCTCTTTCCCTTTGGTTTTATCACTGTGATAGATTTATCTTGTTCATGCTGTCTGGGACTAAATGAAGAACTGTCAGTCATTTTGAAGCTTGGAATGGAAATTGGTTGGTGGATTGATTGGTGCACCGCTTTGGTCCAAACTGAAATATCTCAACAACCATTGGATAGATTGCCTTCATGGTCACTAGAGGATGAATCTTACTGACTTTAGTAATCCCATGACTTTTCCTCTACCTGTAAATGTAATTCAAGACATCCATGTCCACAGGGGTGAATTCTTTGACTCCTGAATGTCACTTTTGCAACATCTGAAGGTCAAACTTTTTACTCAGCACTCAATGAAATATCGGATGGATTGTTTCACGCAAATTTAGACACTTGTGGTTTGATAGGATGTATTCTAGTTTCTCTAGTGACACTATGAGTTTGAAATGTGTAGGACATTTGGTACACACATCTTTTGCCCGCCTCAGAGTAAGTTGTACTCTGATTCATACTTGTATTTGATTGTCCCTTAAAAGCTCTTTCATTCAAACCATGATGTTCAGCACTTTCATTGTAATGCGCGGCGTCTCATATTCAGTATCGCAGTTTTCAGATAGCCAAGACGCTGAACAGGACGCGCTATGCGTTGGTGTTCGGCATGAACAGTTTCGTGAACACGGTCCTCCAGAGTGTCCTCACAGCCATCGTCATCAACAGTCTGCAGCTCGGCATCACCTCGCAGGTACTGCAGCACACACAAGTCAGACATTCAGTTAGTATGTGCATGTTATCTGTTAATACGTGAACCCTTTGAAACTGGGGTTATAAAGACGTTTTCAATAGGTTACAAACAAAAGAAAAGGAACTGTATTTTAATAAATGAATGAGTTCAGAGCCGATGAAAAGCTTCTGAAGGAAATGTTGCTGTTTGGAGAGCTTTTGAAGAACAGGCCACAAGGGAGAAAAAGGGGATAATTGAATGAGCAAACTCATTAATTTATGTGTCATCATCCACAGTTTGTGTAATCCTCACATTTCGTTTCAGTACTTTGTCTACGCCTCATTCTTTGCTGCCATTTCCCTGCTGTTCACAGTCAGAGGTGTTTATACTGTGCTCCACATGAAACGTCCCACTGGAGGCAATCAGGCAGAGAGAGCCACCAACCTGCCAGAGGGCCCACGTCCTTGAAGACTCTCTGAGGCACAAAGGAACATGAGGATTTTTATCACAACTGTCATCAATTATTACAGCGGCAGCAGACGGCGGCGGCAGAAAAACATATTTGGAGATGTGCATATGTGTTCACGGCGATGTTCGATCCGTCACGTAATAACTGTGGTGGAGTTGTTTATCAGTCTGTCATCAGCTGGATTCAATCGATTGTGCAGAATCATGGAGTGAAAGTGCAACGCCTACATGCTGCCACTAGAGCACGCTACCTGCACAGTGTAAAATATGAATACTGAAAGAAAACTCCACTCTGCCACAGAAACGTTAGACTGTAATGTGCATGTATGTTTTTGAACATAACAAGTATGGCAGAATGAATTACAGAGTATTTACAGTTCAGGTGCCGACATGTTTAGAACATGAAGTGTTTTTTTTATGTATTTGCCATGAAAATATTTTGTTTCTGTTTTATTTTGTAATTCTTTGTGTCTTCAACCTTTGTTTAATTTCCTGCCACTTTTAATCATCTGTTCCAGTCTGATTAGTTTCACCTGTCCCTGATTAGTTCTCACCTGTGTCTCGTTATCCCGTCTTCATTTGTGTATTTAATCCGGATGTTCCTTGGCTTTCCCTGTGTGTGTTTCACCAGTCCTTTATTCTGTCCTCGGTTCTGCATTTGCTTCCTGGGTCTGCATTGTTTCAGTCTTTGTGCTTCTACCTGCGTTCCTAATTTTGGATTTTTGTTGACTGAACTTCCGCCCGCCTTAGGCGTCATTAAAAGCTCCCTTTGGTTCACCATACCTCCGTGTCTGCATTTGGGTCCATCTTTCTGAACTATACATGACAAGCAGTGGCAGTAGCTCAGTCCGTAGAGACAGGGAACCGCAGGGTGGCCGATTCAGGTCCTGTATGGACCAAACTATGGTAGCTGGAGAAGTGCCAGTTCACCTCCTGGGCACTAATATACTGTATATACAAATATGCCTGATTCATCATGGCTTTCATGTTTGCTTCTTGTGATTGCTCGTTGACTGACGAAGCCAAAAAGTCAATACTGCAGGTGGTTATGATGAGTTATGTACACTCAAACAGCCTGCTGTCATTAGAAACAGGCGTGTCACTGTTTCGAGGAAACACATTCTCTGCTTGGAAAATGAGATGGTTTTGTTGCATCCCAAACCCCTAAATGCCTCTCAGCTGACACTCAATCAACAGAAAGCTAAGGCTGTATGTGGCGAGTCTGGAGCACCTTTAGGTGCAATAACAGAGTGAGGGAGCATGTCTTAAAGCAGCACAGTGTTGCCAGGTAACCGACTTGTTTTCATGGCACAGAGCCTCGTTCAAAAGGTCTGATTCTGATGTGTGCGTGTGTGCATAAGCATTATTATTAAATAAGTGCAGGGGCATGCTTGCATAAATGTATATTTCCAGGAATTGCATCTAAAGAAGTAGACTTAGACTGCACTTTATTGCACTCTTATGTAGTGCTGTAATCAACCTCCTCCTTGGAAAGGCGACCTTGTTAAAATGAGTTCAGCGTGGTCATTCTCAGCAGGTGGTGTGAAAAACCCGGTGCTCTTATTCTGCATGTTTTTATGAGCCTGAATAAACGCTCTAAAGCAGACAGACAGAAAATGGAAATGTCCCTCTGTAAGTGGTCAGATGATACATGCGTAATTAAGTAACCAAGACGGAGAACTGGGGCAGCTATTAGCTGCAATGAGCTGGCAGGATTGTATGCGTTGCACATGTTAATTGATCATATCTTGATGAAGGCACGTCCCTTGGTTTTGTCTGGCGTCGTCATTAAGACTCTTATTAAACATATAGTGAAGTGGCTGAAAATTAAAATGATCTAATTGCAGCATGATCAGGTCATGTTTTTATGGAGTCAGTTAATATGTCAGTCAGTCTTTGTGTCATTGCAGGTCACAGACTCTTTAAACTGGAAACAGGGGTCACTTTGTTTGAAGAAGTCAACATCGTCTTCAAAGCAAAATTTTCATAGTAGCATAAATACGATAAAAAAGCTGTAGTTGCCAGGATTTTACCATAACAAATATGGTATAACCTTTTCTAACACTATAGTAAAATGATATTAGTACTGTTCATGTATACGGTTGGCGCTTTATACGATATTTTAAAATGTTTCACGGTGAAAAACTACCAAATATTACAATAAAACACTGTAAAATATTAGTGTTTTACTGTGCAATTAAATATTGCAGTAATATTTCATGTTAGTTAATAAAATCCTGCTCTTCTGTATAAATTCTCCTAAAATGTCATGTAAACAAAGGTTTTGACTGTTTTACTGTGTAGACTTTTCCTTTCCATGTATCCATATCCAGGTCAGTCAGAATATCAGTCACCGGTGTTTTGCTGTGAGGCTGCAGGTTATCAGCCATGCTGGCTGTATTGTTAGAGGGATGTAATGTGGGTCAACCGGTCTATCACTTTGATCAAGACTGAAATATCTCAGCAACCACTGGATTCCTCAATGGCCTCCATAAGCCGCTATGTTAACCTATTAACCTATGTTAAAAATGTTTACGGGTTTCTCTGTTTCCATTCAGAACTCACCTGTTCAAATTCTATAAAAATCTGCTAATAAACAGCCTGGTGTCACACCGGTATGTCAAGTTGAGTTTTTGTCCTGTCTCCATGTTTAGTTGAGTTTTTGTCCTGTCTCCATGTTTGTTTTGTGACTTCCTCTTTTATTTTGTTTCATTTCAGGTCACTTGCCGTTCCTCACGTGTCACCAGTCTGGTTGTGTCCACCTGTTCCCCATTTCTCTCCATGTGTTTATAGTCTGCGTCTCCCTTTGTCCTGTATGTCAGGTCTATTGTCCTGATCACCAGCCCTCGTCATAGTCTAGTCTGTAGTCATCTTGTAGTCAAGTTTTTGTTTTTTCGCCTAGTTCCTCGAAAGTGTTTTTTTTGTTGTTGTTGTTGTTGTTGTTTTGTTGACCCTTGCCTTTTTGTAGTTCTAGTTTAGTTTGTGTCTTTTTTGATCATCCCTCATCGTGAGGCACTTTTTGTTTCCCCGGTGTTGCCCGACATTAAGGAAATAAAGACATCTGCTTTTTCCCGTACTCTGCATTCGAGTCCTCTGTTTCGAGTACCCCCATTCAGCTTCAGCCACGCTTCACTGGAAGATTTCACGTTCTCTTCGAACATTCAGCAGTAAATCCAAACGTGTTGTTGCCTTTTTAGAATGAGCCTTTTTTATATTAGCAGACGCTGCATGTCCTTTCCCACAGAGTCTCCTGGCACCAGATATGCCCTCTTTCATGCTAGAAGTAAGAAAAGCAGCAGCAGACGTTTTGACTTGACATGGTAGGAAAAGCTCAGGTGTTACTAATATCCTTAAGAGATTCTCAATAAGCCATTTCAGTGTGACCGTGAGCCAGCATGCATAATACTAGGACCATGAAGCAGCTAAAGGAAATTCAGCCATCATTAATTTCATTATTCACACTTGAGCTTTTCTCACTGTGACAGGTCAAAATGTCTTCTTAATTATTTGGAATAATTTCTGGTGTTGATTCGAGGTCAAGATCTGCCAGTCTGACGAGGGTTATGATAAGTCTGAAGAGTGCCGTGTTTGTTCTCAATGCTTCCCTGAAGAGCATTTCAAGGAATAAATGCTCATTCATGTTGACTCAGGCTTCTGCGTGAACAAACACTCCCTGTGAATCATAGATTAATGAAAGGTGAGTACAGTTTATTCAGTCGTGGTCACCAGTAAGGTGCTGAATATACGATGTTGTCAGATGAAACAGGTGCATCAGCTGTTCCAAAAATAAACACTTTATTGCATCATTTCCTCTGAGAAACAATAAAATGTCGTTCACCTGGGGTGGATTTATTGACCGAGAGGCAGAAGTACTAAAAATAGACACAATTAATGACCTTCATATTTTAATACTTGACTAAAAATAGACACAATTAATGACCTTCATATTTTAATACTTGAGTGACACAGTGGTTTTCACACCGTTGCACATTTTCTCATGGGTCAGTGTGCCATGATTCAGTTGTTTTTATACAACACAGAA
Organism: Larimichthys crocea; assembly: GCF_000972845.2. Lineage (NCBI taxonomy): Eukaryota > Metazoa > Chordata > Actinopteri > Sciaenidae > Larimichthys > Larimichthys crocea. Next base: position 8,650,874 of record NC_040027.1, on the reverse strand, counting down.
AGACTAGTTTTAGATTAGATTCAACTTTGTAAAAATGTATTTGTTAATAAAACTTTTATTTATTAGTACTTAACGTTTTACAGCACACACACCACCAACTATTTCACTGATTTTGGTGAAACTGGATCCTTTTTTTTTATGGAGAAAATGTTTTCTGGTTTTCCCTCTGAGGTCCTCTGCCTTTGCAGAATTCCCTGATGCCAACTGTAGCTGCTGTTAGCTCAGGTTGTGAGGTCGTCCGGACTGTGAGCTCAGAGCAAGTTGTAGAGAGCTTTGTGAAATAAAAGGGCATCGAACATCCTCTGTCATTCAGTCAGTTTATGGCAAAACAGTGTTTCGTGTTCAGTGACCATGATCGCTGTATTTAAGTTGCAGCCCTGTAGTTTCTTATCCTGCACCTCCTTCCTTGTAGAATTTTCAATTGCACCTCCTACACAAAACTGTTAAACAGCCAGCACACCATGTCTCCCACAGTACTTCTGTTTAATACTTGTTAGATAGTCGTGGTGTTTACCTTCTGAAATAAAATAATAAATAAAAAAATAATAGTAATTGTTTACTATTCACAGATTATCATATATCACAGATTGTTTTTGTCTGGGAAAGGGAAGTGCAGGCAATTTCCTTTTTCTGTCTATTTACAGTTAGATGTGTGGTCAGTAATGACAGCCGGGGTATTCCCCTTTATAGCTATTATGACTCCACAGGTGTCATTTTTATGATTTATGATTTTATTGTTGAAGCTTCTCGCATGTCACTCCCACTGACCTGAAGAGAAAATATTACATCACCTCTAATCTAGTCGGATATAGTGTCTTTGATGGACGAGTTCAGTCTTGTCCTGTCCAGGATCCTGGAAGAAAATTGAACTTCTGTGCTGCAAAGTATTTCTGGGAATGCCTGAATAACCCGGAACATGTTAGCACAGACACGTTGTACCAGATGATGGCCTGCTGATGTTGTGGGGAAGCCCTGCAGTCATCGAACCCCATGATCAAACCGTGATCAAACACCATACGTGCAGACGTGGGTGACGCGACATTGTGCCACTGACACAGAATGCATTCAATCTGGGTTGCTGGAATTTCTACAGACCTTCCAGGACAGGCCAGAAGGACTGTGGAGGCTATATGTCGATATCATATGGCACACACGTGGGTTAAACCAAATGATTCATTGGTGAGAACAGCTGAAGCAAGGGAGCTGTAACACATGTGTTTCTGCTAAACATATGATCATATGATCTGTAAAAAATATTCCATCTAAGTCCAAACCAATCACAGATATGGCAGGGTTTGCAACACATAGTCCCCCTTTTCACTCGCCCGCCTATACTCTCTGGAGGAGGTCACAGATGGTGTTTGTACCTGTGTCTGTATGTAGGCTGCATCTCCAGAAACATTATGCATTAGTCTATCTGTGCATGCCATCCTTCATTTTGAGAGTGCATGAATCATTCCTACATTTTCCACTATAGTGCTGCACCGTCAGGTTTTAGGATTTAAATCCATCATGAAAAACTTTCTGCAGAGACTTGGAACATTCTTGGATCAGTAAATCATCAGAGAAGAGCAGATCTGTTTCGTCAAAGTTTAAGTTTAGCTTAGTTGGTAGAGCAGCCTCACTGCAGAAGCCCAGGGTTCGAATCCGACCTGTGGCTCTTTCCCACATGTCATTCCCCGTCTCTCTCTCTCTCCCCACATTCCTGTCACTCTTCAGCTGTCTCTATCAAAATAAAAGCTTGAAAAGGCCAAAAAAATACTGCATTTATCAGACCAAAACGTAAGACTTGCACCCAAAACAATGAGGAGCTGCACTGAGCAAACACCAGCCAGGTCTTGTACCAAACACCAAATCAAACCGCACCACTGATTTCACACAGGACATAAACAGCGGTCTCCTGGGTAAATGTCTTATGTTTGTTGGACCCGTTTCCCACCCGATGGACCCGTTTAAGGATGTTTTTGATACCTGTCACAAGACTCTGACCATGCAAAGTGAAAGGCAAACTGTTTTTCTGGATGTGTTCCTGAACTCCTGTCGTAATATCCTATAACAGAAACCTCCTGCTGCCTGGTTACGGGCAGAGATTGCTCTGGATTCTCTGAATTGTTTAATGATATTATTGGTTGTAGATGGTGAAATCCATCGTTACTTGTGTGTTAAGAATATTGTTCATAAACTGTCAGACTTTTTGCAGTTTTTCACAAAACGCTGTCACTGCTCAGAAAAGGCTGAGCGTGTTGAGAGAAAGTTCCTTTCGAAGCCAATCATCGTCAGAGTTTTCAGCTGTGGATTGTTTTTTGTTTTTTGAACATTAACATATAATTTTACTTTTGTTGGCCCTTCTCCAAACTTAGCAGAACTGTCCATCATTGCATACTTTTTGCACAACGTACCAACTTCTCTGGAATCAGGGTTGTAATCAGTTCCAACTTGCTCACATGTTTTATTTTGTTTTACTCAGAAATACGTCACACTGTAGCTCTGGAGACTGGAGCTGCCCTGCCACTCTAATGAAATCTTGTGGTGGGACGGCCCACGCTACAACTGTCATGACACTGGAGACTCAGCGCTTTCTGAAATGGGTTTGGTGGACTTACAGTAAATGGAATGACATCAGAAGGATTCAGATGAAATTTTGTGAAACCATTTGAAAAAATCATCCACATGAAGCAATAATACACTTCAAAACAAGATCTTTTTACTTCACCAGTCTGATTAAACGTCAGCTCTGGTATTTTAATGACTTAAAATGGTTTAGCTACGATATACCTGAGAGCAGGTGTATGCCAGGCTATGAAAATATGATCTATGTCCAAAAATAGAAGATTTATCATTTTCCTATTAAGTGACAGATTAGATTATTCTGAAAGGTTTTAAAGGAACAAAAATAAACATGGAAGCTGTAAAATGAAATCTGATAATCCTGAGTAAATCACAGAGACAATGACTAAGAGGGTGAATATATTTAGACCCGGGGACAATAATTATGGATTGTACAGGTATGTCACAGGGATTAATCCATCACAAGCCTCATCTTTGTGTAATCCATCATAATTAAGATAAAGGTCATGAACACAGACAGGGAAGAACTGGAACGTAGATGCAGGGATTTGACACCAAAATAAGCATCTAATAAATCTACCAGGCAGTTAATAGTCAAAAGAAGCCATCATATATTTATAGTATATAACGTATTTAATAAGAACATACTCCTGGATAAACATAAGTGTGAGTGCTGCTGGGCATGGTCTCCGGTTTCCCTCTCACCTATGCCTGCATCACTTCAGCCAGTCCACCGTCCATCCATGTTCCATGTTCCCTCTCCATCGTGGTAACCGTCCCCTGCCTTATCTGCCACGTCCAGCTCAGTCCACGAATACCATGAGTCCAGCATGTCAATCTGCCTCTCTGCGTGACCGCCGTCCACCACCTGCCGTCAGCCAACCTCAGTCTGGCCCTTCAACTGGCCCCCAGGTGCCCACTTCTCCAATAATAGATTGACATACCTTCCGGCCTGGGGAATAGCGTCCTGCCATCCCTCACCAGGCCGGAGAATCGTGCCCACGGGCATCGGCAGCCGTGCTACAGGGGGGTCCCATAACTGGCTCCGGTTCCGGTTCCGGCTCAGGCAATAGAATAAATGGTTTAGCCTTTGTATAAACTGCATTTCACAGAGTTGTGAAGGGTTTGATGAAGCAACAGGAAGCACTGCTTCATGACGTTCCTTCTCACAGGTCTACTTCAGACCTTATCAAGTGGAATTTGATATTGTATAATGCCAAACAGAGCTGAGAGACTGTCTGTCACAGACAAAGTACTTGATGGAGTGAGGACGTGTAAAATATTTTCTTCTGGTAGAGGATTACCGATTAGTCATGGTGAGAGAGACACAAAGACGGAGGCTGAGTGGGAAACCTACCATTCAAGTTCTCCAGCGTCATGAAGGTCACCCGTCCCCGGTCAGCGACGTGGGCGAACGTTTTCATCACTCTCCCTTTTGTGGCCCGCTTCCTCACATTTGAAAAGCAGCTTTGGATTCGGCACAGTTTTACTGCTGCTGGGTGACACTAACATGCAGAAACAAAGAGAGAATCGTGCAAACTGTAATTTCAGGAGCTCACGTTTCTCAGCGGTGAAGGTTCACGCTCAAAGATTTGCCTTTTTGTACATCGCACGACATAATGTGTTATTCAGGGGACACGTTCGTCATAATTGCCAGCTGCAAATGAAAAATAAGACAATTATGAACCTTTGCTTCCAGCTGTGTCACTCCTGACCGCCTCTGTTTTCTTTTCTTCAGATGGCATTTGCATTCATTAGTGCTTTGCTAAGAGCATGTGTCATCTCATCTGACAAACATGAACACCATTTTCATTTATGATGTACTTTTCATATCTTTGCCCAGCCTGACCATTCACCAGAAATATACAGGTAAATTTGCCATGTGACAGACTGTAGTCACTCTGCACTGTAATTAATAATTAGGCTACGGTTCCTATTGGAATCATTTTAAACACTCTCTCTGGGTCTATAGTAGAGTTTAACCCTCGCAGACCTGAGCTTTGTATTGTATCTAGCGTCCCTGGAAGCTGTAAGTGTGTGTGTGGATCTCTGAGATCCATTGTGAGTTCAAGTGTTCTGCTCACATCACATAATCACCATCAGTAAACAGAGGGACTTACCCGGCTCTCACTGCCCAGATGGAGGCTGTTTTCTCGGGGACACTTCACCAAGAAGTCAACAAGGAGGACTGAGCGGCTCGCTGTTTTCCTCATGTAGCTGTACTGTTGTGTGTTCTTATAAAGGAAATGGTGATAGTGGTATTTGTTTTTTCTTCATGATCTATAAGTGTTGAATTAAAGCTAAAGATGCCACATGTGGTATCAGATTAAAGAGGAAGTTGTGTTTCCAGATAAATTTATTCACTTTTACAGCCAGCTGCACAGAGGCGAGAGAGTAAGACATTGTTTTCATCTTTAATTGACTTTTGGCTTTTGTGGTTTATGTTTTGCATTTCTTCATGCACTTCTCACTTTTCCTTGGAAACAACTGATCACGCTGTTATTCCCACATGTTGCAAAAAAGGCATCTACAAAACAAAAACATGCTGGAGCAGTTATGTGCCTTCCTTCCTTCCTTCCTTCCTTCCTTCCTTCCTTCCTATTCTCCTTAGTAACCTTAATTCCTTATCTGAATTGATGGTCTAAGGTTAGAGCGATACTGATTATGGGTGTAAGCAGATGTTATCATGCACTATGATTAAAAGCCTGATTACATTTTGGAGCTGTTTCAAATTATTTCATTTCCTCAGAATTTATTCAGAATTTTTTTTTTTTTTTTGGAGGGGGGACATGTTTTTCATTAGATCAGATTTCCTTCCCCGATATAATAACGGTTTAAATCACAAATTATTTTACCACCCCACCCTTCGAATGTTTCGAAGGGTGTGTGTGTGTGTGTGTGTGTGTGTGTGTGTGTGTGTGTGTGTGAAACTGAACTGAGGAGGATGTCGACAGAAGGACACCAACGTGTGTGTGTGTGTGTGTGTGTGTGTGTGTGTGTGTGTGTGTAATTTTATGTAACACTTGGTTGTCTATTCAGTGGCAAGAATTGTGTGTCCTCTGCCAGCCTGCCTCCTCCACACTCTCCTTGCAGATCATATCTTACTCTTCAGATTGCGATTAGACAAACTCTCTCGTCGTTCTTTATCCTCTGAATGCTCATCGCGTCTTCAATACGTTTTGTGAGCACAAACAAATAAAGCTGCACATTGCTCTGTATTTGTGTGTGTGCATAAATCATATTAATGCTCGTGTGCAGCACATATGTGTGTTATGACTTTCATGTTATCTTCTGAGTGTCAATTCCTATTGTGTACACCGCAGATGCTGTGTTGCGTAACATTCTGCAAACATGATAGTGACCTGGAGGACGCTTAAAGTGACAGTCTTCAGCTTTACAGTGTTCTATGCCCCGAGGTAAACCCTGACACTGCTCCAAAGAAAGAAATGCATTCATTTGTCCTAACGACGCCGAGCTGACTGCGTCCTCCTGATAAATAAACCTGAAACTAATTTCCTAGAGTGCATGTTTAGACTGGTGCAGGTTTGCCTGAATGTAAAGAATCTGTTGCCGTGTGTTTCTAGAGAAACGTGGAGAATTATGTAATCTGTGCAATACTTATGTCTTGCCCACTATTTAAATCTTCTTTCCAGTTTTTAATGCATTCATCACTCTTCCCTACATGTTCTAACATGTATGTGCACAGTCTAATACATACAAGTGAACTCCTCCAAATAGCCGATAGTATAGAAGTAATACAACCTTTCTTTTTTTAAGCAAAAAGCTAAAAATCGTCACATTTATTACTTTTTAATTTAATTAAATTTTAATTTAACATCAGAAATTACTGATTAATAGTTTCCAGCCTTCAACAGCTTCATCGCAGACCTCTACACCAGCTTTCCCTCCTGCACTCGGGTTTGTCCTTGGAGAGTTCACTGTGCAAACAAAGCCCTCTCTCCCCCACACACACACACTGTCTCTCTGATTCCACCTCCTCTGCCTCTCCCTCTATCCATCTCTCTCTGCCCCCAACCTCCTCCTGCCTGCCTCACCCCCCTCCACGATTTCACACCATTGAGCATGCTGTGTGTAGCTCCCACTCGCTGGCATCAGAAACACGAGATATCTTCAGTTCTGAGCTGTGCAGATTCATACATACACACACACATACACACACACACAGCAGCAGCAGCATTGGCTGGACGGAGACTGCGTTCTGCCAAAACGTACGTTGGGGATAGGCAGAGATAAGAAAAGAAGGGGAGGCACGGCACACCGGAGTCAAGGTAAAGGATCCATTTATTGAATGACAAAGCGTTATGTAATTCTGCTGTGGACACGGAGCTCTGAGCATTATGCGGGTCTTTGTCATTCTTAATGGTTCACAGGACTGATTGTTGAACGGAGGCTTACTGTTAAATCTGAGTAAACACTGCTGATGAAGTGATTTGACGTCTCTGTGGCTAATATTGGAAATGTAAACAAACTATTGCAGGAGAGAAATGCAAAGCTTCATACAAGAGCGTATCTTATTTCAGTCTGTGAGGCTGCATGTCCAGATCTCCATCGAAGTGGCTGCTCGTTCACGCATGCTTTGAAAACCAGATCACACCCTCCCGCCTACCTTCCCCTGCCTTGATGCTGAACGCTCTTCAGTTCACTAAATGTCACTCATCACAGCTATCAAAGATGGAGTAGGTCTTTGAAGCCCAGAGTGTCACGTCAGGGTGAGCTGTGTTCGAACCCTTCTCCTCCTGCTTGCCCCTGGCTTTTGAACGTTATCAATCATCATGTCAGAAGCATTATTGTTACAGATACTGATCGGAAGGAGGATGTTGTTTTTGACGGGGTCAAGCGAGTGGCTTCCCCCTGCTTACTCGGTGGCTGCTGGAAATGTGGCACTGATCTCACTAACTTTTGGTGATTTGAGTTCTCCAAACGTCACAATGCAATGTCAACTCTGGAGCAGGTGTAGCAGGAAAACACTTTTTAATATGAATGTTACTTTATTATATTGGTAAACTGTTCCAGTAGTGTCGATGCCGCCTGTGGTATAAGGTACATACCATGTAGACGTCATCTCCCCCGCTCGCTGCCTGTCCCTAATGTTAACTGTCAGAGAAGTTTCTAACAAAGTTCCAATGGCATTACATTTCCCGACAAATCAAGTTAATTTGTCCTCTATCTATCCCTCTAGGGAAGTTTGTTCACTGCATGTAAACCTCAGTGTTAGGAGCAGTGTGCAGCCACTGTGCAGCGCCTGGGGACCAACTCCAGTCCTAAGCCAAGGCTGTTGACCGGGGCAGTGACTGACAGAAGAATTAAAGTCCCCATGAAGTCAAAACGTCTGCACTGTACTCCGGTATCTGGATGGAAAAACAACATTTCTTCAACATCTGTGGATGTTCTTAATGATTTTTTAGACTTTGGCCTTTCCTGAGAAAATGACACACTCTGAGGCATATATACATTTTGTCTAGTGAAGTGGTGATAGTGATTTCTGTGATTCTGACGGCTGGATGGACATATATAAAGTACGTATAATGTTACATGCATCTGTGGCCGGGCTTCTGTTTCGAAGATAAACAGTAAACTGCTGAACTGATAATCTGCGGGTTCCAGTGTGCAGCAGTATTCATGCAAGGGAGCGAGTGCATTGCTGCTGTATAGCTCAACACATTCAGTCAGTGCGTGCTTGCTACATGCATCTGACAACACAGTTTCAAATCCCACTCAAGGGTCGGCGCTTTTAGAAGACAGACCTCGTGCACGGGCCTCGGAGTGGAGTCGCTTTCTGCGATGCAAAATAAATCCCTGTGGAAAATGATTACATAAATGGCTGAAGGCAGGATGAGTGAGAACGGACATCAGTGTCTGTAGCTGCTCAGTATGCAGCACATGTCCAGATTAAAAACAGTTCTGTACAGCTGCATCACAGGGTTTGTTACACATGATGGTGACTGGTTGGATGTGCTAATCTGCTGTGAGTGTTTGCAAACATGTGCAGGCTTTCTGTGCTGGAAAGCAACAGCGTGTAACATTTCTACCATGTGCACTGGATGGTTCTAGTTAAATACCCCAACTAAAGTCAAACAGCATGAATATATTGTCATCAGTTCAACACTGCCCCTAACAAGCATGTCAGCAGGACCATACAAAAGCCCATCCAGTCCAGTCACATCCCATCATGTGCAGATATAGCCTACAGTAGACGACAAGCTCTAATTTTATCACCAAGCGAAATGTTCTCCGGAAGCTTAAAGCAAGTCAGCGGCGTGCCCTTATCATCCCGAACAACCCCTGGCACGTGCTTTTAATAGCCGCGACAGGCAGATGTGCTTGAGTGCAGTCTGACATGGCTCGGAGTCAAACACTTGGCAAAAGATGGGGAAGACTTGTTCGTCCTTCCTTTCCCCCCCAGAGGTGAGCGAGCGCGATGAAGAGCTTCAAGCACAGTCCGTTTTTGGAGATTTGTCTGGGGTAAAAGCAAAGATCCATGACAGGTTTCTTAATCCTCCTGACCCCCTGAAGTGCCTGTTTTTTTTATATTTCACTACATATTTTAGGAGCGCACATTTTAAAATCATTCCCAGCTTATGAAAACATAGAAAATCAAAAGTCCTGTGCTCTGTGTTGGACAGTGTTGTCAGAACTCTCCCGAGGTGTAGAGGGTTAAATCCCTTGAAGCTGTTTTAGGTATAGATGGATGGACAAAAGAGATGAGCATCTTCAATAAACCAGAAGTTATTGTACAGATGCCTCATAGTCCCCATCTCTCCTTTTGACTGACTAACTTATTGTGAACATGTAGCAATGTCTTTCTGAGCTTTTGTCAGGACAAGTCTGAAACACCTGCAGGCAGCAGAGTAACATTCATCCAAATGAACAGTGTACCTCGGTGGAAAGAGGATGAAATCATGAACTATTTGTAGAGCAGATGTGCAATCCTTTTCAGCTCGCCAAACAAGCTGCAGAGATAAATAATGTGCAATGTCCCTGCAAGGCTCTGCTCTTCTATTCTTTGCCAGATTAAATTATAAGCTGCCGGAGCCCGTGAACTAGGCGCAGATTAAGTTCATACAAAATAAATAGATAGAGGAGAGGATGTGTGGTGGTGGGGGGTGACGTTAATCTAACTGTACGAGTGAGAGTGAATGAAAAATATTATCACGGTGTTACGTGCTGAAAAAGCCCCTGGGCAGATTTATCCCAGGTCGACCTACCCGACTGTTAAAGAGAGCAATGTGCTCAGGTGTCATCACAGAGACGGAGCAGGATGTGTATGGAAAGGAACATGATTCACCAGGGGAAAGTTTTCAGTCTATTACTCATACTCAGTTCTTTTCTAACATTAATTTACCCTGGATATTATTGTAATCGACGGGTGGACATGAAAACTATGCATACTGTCAGCGCGTTCGTTGATTTGCATAGAGGAATTCTATATCTGAATTATTCCTTAGTACGAGTATTTATTTAGCATCAGGACATCAAAATATTACATGTACATGGACCTCTTTAGTTCAGCAAATCGCAGTCTGCAAGCATAAAGTTATATAATATGTGTGCCTATCTCATTGGTCCAAAAACTGTTGGGGAGCAGCCCTGGTTTAAACTTGGCTTTCCCTTGTTGGTGCACTGGCTGAAGACGGTTGGACCAGCCTGTTTCCTAAAGAGGAGGAAAACCTTCGATGTTCAGTTGTACCTAGTCAGCGATCTGAGACCTCTATCTTACAGTACGCCTCACATGACTAACTGCATACTGGGTTTGACTCTTTGACCCTGACGGTATCTTGTCCCTCTGTTTTCAACCGGCTGATAATCAGAGTAGCCTCTGTTCTACAGATCCTGTTTCAGTCACCTGACAGAGGTGGCCTTCTGCTCTATGGATCTAAAGAAATCAGGGTGATGAGTTGGCAACACAACTTACAGGTCACACATCATGTGAGGGACGACTGTATAAAATGTTTTATTCTAACAATACACAAAATGTTCTGTGCACACAAAAAGTTTAATTCACTCCAAAATCTTCAGGTCAGGTCGTGACTCTGTCCTCCTAGGACAAAAATGTTTGACTTTTTATTGTGACCAGAGACTCAGAGGCCGTTCGAGTGCAGGCGTTGTGCACTTTGCACCATTGGCTTTGCTGCGTATCATGCAGCATTTACCATTTTACCTGTATTAACACCAACATTTGACAACCAAAATATAATTATGACATTCACTGTGTCTACTGCATAGCCTAAATGGGCTACGTCCACTCAGAATATAAAAAATGGACAGCGTATGCATGACATCACCTGTAGGTTCAAGGAACTGCAGTTTTTGGCACTGTCTTCGGTGTTCGGTGTTCCACACTGAACTTTTCTGAGCATTGTTCCACTGCATTTTGATATAAATGACAGCGTGAATGCACTTACCTTTCTCAGAATAGCAAGTGTAAGTACGGAAGAGTATGAACTGAGACAGCAATAGTCATGCAGTGAAATCAGAACCCTGATGTGTCACACCTGTCAGGTAGACACATCATGCTCACTGTCTCAGATTTGAACACATCTGAGAAGAAAACTGAAACTTTTCAGGTCTTTTGAATGTTTTTTTTGTTCTTAATCACCTGTTTGCGTCTGCCAACGCCACCCTGCTGAAATAACAACTACTATACTATGACTAAAGGCTAAATACGGAACATGGCTGTTTATAGAATACCTGTCAATGAAAAGAGCAGCAGAGAAATGTATTTTTAAAGATTGTGCCACATCGGGAAGGTTCTCCGACAGCTGTACAGTGTTAGTCACAGCTGCGGCTATATATATATATATATAGTGCCTGTTTATTAATAAATCCCAAGTACCTGTAAGCTATTATCAAAGGTGGTATCTCCGTCGTTATTAAAACATCAAAAAGATGATCAATGATTCAGTTTATATCCCTGTTTCATAGCAGAGGATAAGAGGACAGACACATTATAGATTAAATCTAAATATAAAGTGCTAAAAATTTATGAATATTTCTACCGATGTCAACGTGATGTCAACCTGCATGTTTTATGTGCATCTGTCACGTTTTTACATCTGACTTCTGGGTCTTTTGCACTTTCTCGTCATATTTCTCTGCACCGTGTTTTCCCAGAAGCATTTTCTGAGCCGGCCATGACAATGCACAAATCTGTTTACTGTAAACAGCACATAACCGTGTCCTCTGGCACAGCGGAAATGCACGTGGGAATATGAAATCACTTTAAACCGAACTAATCCTTTTAAAAAGTTCAGCCACTTCCCATCATCGTTTCTTACTTTTGTATTGAGTTGCTTCTCCTGCAAGATGACAACGCATCAGCACAGGGAGACGAGTCACAAAGAAGCAGCAGTCTTTACAGCAGAAGCTCCTTTTTCAATTCATAATATTAATTTAGAAAATAAATAAGCAAGGCCATCGCCAAAAAGATTTTTAATGGCTGCCTCCGGGTAGGATTCAGTTGAGTTTCTCTCAAAATGAACGAAGTGAGGCGGTGGAAGACGGACTGCTTATGTCCACAGATGCCACCAGAATAAACATAAAATGGAAAACTTAACCCTAACCTAACCCTAACCCCCAGACAACACATGGACACAAGCAAGTAGCAGGAGTTCTATCCAGAAACAGTACCTGAGCCAGCATGAGTCCATCATATGTCTGCGGAAAACAGAAAGAAACTCAAAATAAGCCACGGTTTCCTCCTTCTGTTGTTCCTTCCTAACGGCAGCGACGCATCAGATGGTCTGACGCATACAGTACTTCTGTGGGCAGCTGGGTTTCCGTTCTCGGGGCAGGGCGCAGACATGAAAACACACCAGTGCAAGACCGCAGTTGTTGCTCTTGTGACTCAAATCCCAAATCTGACAACTTGTTCTGACACGAGTGGACGAGCCAAAACTGGACATCTTGTGATCTGACTCACAGTGCGTCCTAATTGGCATGGAAACTATCTTGGAGCGAATCGAGTTACACAATAAATGTGTAATGTAATGTAATGTCGCTGATTACACCAACATTTGAGAGATGTTCGGTACTGATTTGACACGCCAAGCTGTTGCATGTTCAACACTTTCCTCAACATTCCCTATGAATGTAGAACAAATATTCAACTTATGACTATGAAGCTTTTATTTACGATCGCACTGACCTACTTAAAGATACTGCAAGAAACACAACATCTGCTTTCCCCCATGTATTTCTGCAACTTTTGTGCTTTTCTGCAAAAGAATTTAAAAATGTTCCGATATTAGTCCTCAAGAAGTGATGAATGATTCCTCTGGTATCATTTGGTTTGAGTATTTTGAGTGTCATAGAGGCAAAGAGCCCGTCACGGCTCAGCGCTTCTGCAGAGAATGACCCTGTTTCAGTGTGTGTGTGTGTGTGTGTGTGTGTGTGTGTGTGTGTGTGAAGAAATGGAGAGAGGGCAGTGAGGCTGACAGCGAGTGAGCATTAATTAACAAGTTCATGAATTAAAATTAATTAACGGATATGTGAGAGACGGCTACAGATAAATGAGGATGTAGAAAAGCAGGAGAAGCACTCACATTGTACAGCAGTAGTTCCCAACTTTTCCATTAAATACCCCGATTTTATTACTGAGTGTTCATGGATATTCTATATTACAGTCGATGCATAACAATAACCGAACAGAACAACTGGGAAATTGTACAATTAATGAAAATCGGAAATGCAGTAACTGCAGGAAGTGTGCATCAACACACAAACAGCTCCTCACCCCAGCCTCCACCTCCTTTATGTCACATATCTGTGATGTCCACACATCAACACACACTGGCGTGAAGCATGCACTGCAACATGCATCATGACTCTTTTTATGAATTCACTGACATGTTATTCATACACCATTCAGCAATATGTCATTTTTTACACTTCTGTTCTTGGACAGATTGGCAGGTGGATTCAACTTATTTAGACTAAACTACAGAAATGCATGCTAAGCTAAACATTTCCTGTCATATATGAGAATTACATTGATCCTAGAAAGAATAAATCAGGAATATTGTCTGGTAGCTGTAATTTATTAATGGTAGAAAACAGTATGGATGTAGCTGGTAGTAGTAGCAGTGTTGTGTGCATTTTATTTCAAATGTAAATTGTCTTTGTTTTTCCCTGTCATAAGTTTTGTATTTCACATTTTCAGTAAGTACTGTATGGACACAGTTCACTAGTATACTAACGTTATCGGCGTTAACGTGAGACTCTTATCTGGCCATTAAACTATTCTCAAAGTTGGGTTGGGAGCTGGGTCTATACTCTGCAAACTATGATGACTTTCATCTTGATATTTTAGTGGATGTATACCTAGCCACAGTGTGCCTACTGTGAATTACCACATCAAACATGACGTGCTGACATGGATGCAGCTACGAAGCCGCCGGGTTTGCTTCAGGGAAAATTCATTTTTAAGAAGCTTCCCAGTGGAAACCTCGACAAGACTCAGGTTGTTTGCACCTTGTGCAATGCCAAATTATTTCTTCCAGTCTCAAGTACCACCTGAACGCAACATGATTTATTTTCATCACCAAGTATCAAAGTAAAAAAAGTCAGTGATGCATTTTGGAAACAGGAGATGAGCCCTGGCTTTCAAAGACTTACTTTTAGTCATTACTTAGGTACCCACACATATTCCGAATGAGCCATTTTAATCTAGATTAATCTAGATTTCATTCCATTACAGTGAGATTAAGCTAGATTTAAAAACTCTATGCCCTACCACTTTACATAACTATATATATTATATATAAATATATATATATAGCTGTATGATGTGAAAATTGTCCCAGATTTAGAGCAAAAACATGATCTGCTATAACTGGACACATCAAAACTGTCCAAAGATTCGAGTTGACAAGCTGCTATTTTTACGTGCACTCAGCAGGAGCGGCAGCAGGGATCTGACCTGTACTCGAGATGTTCTTTTAACTTGAGTGACTACGTGACACAGACGGTCTCTGTCTTTCTGCCTTTAACGTCAGTGCAGACATGTACTATACACTACGTATAGTATATTACAGTGTACATTTATTAATCGATACCGGCACCAACCAAATTCAGTTTTCACATAACTGACTGGACGTAATTAGCACAAATACAAATTCACATACACATGACTATAAGACTGCAGGGTCTTCTGTCAGCGTTCAGAAATGAAGACATGAGGGAAAATCTGAAAACCTGCATTGCACCAAGTTAGGTAACATCAAAGGATGTTCATGCAAACACACACACACACACACACACACACACACACACACACACACACACACACACACACACACTTCCATGATCTAGATTTTAACTTCTTAATCCACCAACCCCAACGGGCATGTCAGATTCTGGAGGTCTAGCGGATGTTGCCTGTACTTTTAGATTCATGAGGTGTGTGTGTGTGTGTGTGTGTGTGTGTGTGTGTGTTTGTGTGTCTCTGAGACATTAGAGCACTGCTGCTGTTTTTAGCCTCCTTCCTCCAGGAGCCAGCCTTGCTGCATGGCTGAATAGAACATGCACTGCTTCCTCCTGACTACATGTATTTGTCAGGGATTTTTTTATAAATAGCTCAGCGATGACAGCGGCACGTGTCTGCACCATACTGCAGACGAAGAATGCAACTCACAACAGGCGGAGAGAGAGAGAGAGAGAGTGAGAGAGGGGGATCTGTCAAAAAACAGAGGAGGAGAGGCGAGGACAGAAGGCATAAGGAGAGGGAGGAGGGAGAGCTCTGTTATTATGTTATTGACAAATTGGCACCCGCCAAACAGACTTATCAATATGTCCTTGTCTCTGCTCATCAACTTCACTTGATGATCTTTGTTTGCTGAAAAAGGCGCATGCTGACTTCAACTGAAATAAATGCGTGCATTAACGTATTAAAGCTGCTGTCCAGTGTGGCAATATTTACACCACAGAAGAATTCAAGGCCAGATGTGTTTACATGAAATTCAGAGCACTAATTGCAGTCTGACAGAAATATGTTGATAAATATGTAATCTGCATATGAAATAACCTCTGATTTGTGCTCGGCGTCTGTTATTATCTAGTCATGCGATCCGTGAAGGGTGTTGCCTGCATGACAGCAACATAAAAACACATAGGTCATTCATGGAATTTAAATCAAATTAACAAGTCTCATTAACAAGTGCAAAGCAAGACAAGCCAGGCTTGTAAATATTGCTCAGTTGGTCTGTCCATCCATCACTTTGGTCCAGACCTACGTATTTTTGTATTTAGCCAGTCAGTGATCTGACCTCAGCGTCCTTTTAGTGCCTTTTCTGGAGCTTTCAGTCAGTCTTCCTAGTTGTCATTTCTTGTTTTGTTTAAGGACGTCATATTATCTGCTAAAGAAGTTTATTTGATACAGTCAAAAGCTCCAGAACAGCTCCATGAATGGGGCATGCTGAAATTTATTGACTTTGTACTTTGCTGGAAAAAATCATGTTCTCCAGAGGATGTGTACAGTGGTCCCTCGTTTATCGCGGGGGATACGTTCTAAAAATAACCCGCAATAAACGAAATCCTCAAAGTAAGTTTTACAATTATTATACATGTTTTAAGGCCGTAAAACCCCTAACCACACACTTTTATACACCTTTTTACATGCATTGTGTACAGTACTCCCTTAGTTAATCAGGACGCAGAACACAATGCACATTCATACTGTACAGTACACTGTAAAAAAAAGCATGCAAAATTACACAAAAAAAACCCGCGAAACAGTGAGTCCGCGAAAGGTGAACCGCGTTATAGCGAGGGACGACTGTACTAATTTTCTTGATCCTCTGACCTTTTCTCTTGCACCAACCTTACGGTGTGTTACAGAATGCTAAGGGTGTCGTTTCAGAAGGTCTTGGATTTTTTGTGATTATCAACTTTTGTTTTGCATATTATCCTTAATTTTAAATTTTTTGCCTTTCTACCCGCAGTGCTACAAGTACAGCGATATATCTCGTATTACCCCTAAATTCCACCGGGGACAGTGCGGTGCCGTGTCTGTTCTACACAATAATTGTGATTCCATCATCATACGTGAATGGTCTGCTTTTGATAGCAAGCAGCACTGAGTAGTGGGGTTTTGTTCGTAAACGAGCCGGCTCTAGGAGCCGATTCTTTGTAGTGAATGAGAAGAGCCGACTCCCGGTGGGGAGAGCCGAATCTTCAAGCCAGACCAGAAACACACAGAACGACAGAGAGATTCATCAGCTATTCACATTTAACTGTGTAGCTTATTATTCATGGTAGAAACACATTAACACAAAAATAGATGAGACACAGAAGCACAGTGCTCCGCTTCTGAAAAGCTCTTAGTGTGAAGTCACGTGGAGAACGGATTAAAACAGCGTTGCAGCCACGCTGCGCCTGGTTGCATGACTTCCTCACACAGTGATGGCACTAACACGCTAACCCCTAAATCCTAACACTCTTTTATAACCTTCCACGAAAGACGTGGGGTAAAAGCCGACCCTCGCTTGTGAACTTCAGTAAACACAATCCGCCGTACTTAAAATATCTGTGCCCATTATTATTTTTCAAAGTCCCTGCAGAGCGTTCATTAACAAATGAACTGCACCTTCAGATTATGACTCACGCTGACGACATACCACCCTTCCATTCCAGCGCATCTGTTTTATAACATCTGATACATAACGTGGGTGTTCTGGGGCAGAAAGCATCATAATCTACATCACATCTGAAATAAGCTGCAAAGACTAAAACCCAAACCAAAGCAGAGTGTGATGTTTTTTTTATATCCTTTATGTAAATCCTCATATTTATCAAACACTCCATTTTCATGTTAAGACCTGATGTACAAACACAAATATAGGATGTCTCGAAACATCCTGTCAGAGGTAAATTGAGGGACATCAGAACACGTTAATAAATTCCAGCAAAAGGCTTTCGGTTGGCTAATGAACAGTACATTTCATGCAATGTTCCCAATTTTAGATCCAAGCATCAAAACAATCCCACTGCTTCAACTCTGCAGCACTGATACCGTTCGAGAGACAGAAACACGACAAGGAAAGAGGAGAAAAATTCGCTTTTAAAAGGTGAATAGTAGCATGGATTGAAGACTAGACAGCTACAAGTTGTAAAATTGTCTTAATCTGTTAGAATATATGGCAGATCCATCACAAAAACTTAAATCGGATTGAAGCGTGGCTGTGTCTCAGGGACAGTCTGTCCTGGACGATGATATCCGTCTCTTGCTGCTTGATGCAGTTAACATTGAGCTTTGTGTTAATAAATTAATCGGTAGCAGGGATGATGCCTCCAATGTAAGTAAAGAATGACAAGATTGATCATTTATCAAACTGAAAGTTGATGAACGCGCCTCTGAGCACCTCATCATTTCGACCTGTGTGTACATCAGCTCTGCATGAAGTACACACATTCTTACTGCACATGTGTCTCCATAAATACCAGTTTATAATGTGTAAGCATAGTTTTTGTATGTGGCCCATGTCCCAGTTTAAATTTAATCAAATGGATGAGACATCAAGTTTTAATTCATTTTGTTTCTGTCTCTGATGCTGAATGTTTTTTGTTATGTCTGGTTGTTTTTGTCTCTCTCTGTTGTACTCGGATCTTAATCTCAATTAAATTACCTGATTAAATAAAGATATAATCAGATCACATGAGCTCAAAGCCCAAAGAAGGATCATAAGATGATGAAAAGGTCAAAGGATTACTAAGCAGCACCTCTAACGTGATAATTACCACCTTAAATCTTGATTGTTTAATCAAAACAAAGTCAAATATCATATGCTGTATGGCGATTTATGGATATCAATCATCTTGATGTCTTTTTGGAAAGTTTCCTCCTGTTCGGAGGAATCAAAAAAGAAAATCTATGAATTCATTCATTTCTTATAAAGTTCCCTTTGCCGCAGCCAGTGACACGTCGTCTATCCATCCAATGGTTTTCATTATTTCCTCTCTGTGAAGTAGACCTACTTTGTCAGAAATCTTTGGCCTTTGATGGAGCATTTTTTACGACCGTGCCTCATCTGGAGTGACCCATGTGTCCCGGAGGCAGAGCGCTGACAAACAGTACACGACAGCAGCAGTGTACAAATGAGATGGGACAGCTTGTGATGAGAGACGGAGGAGATATGGTTCATTTCAGTATGTTCAAATCTCTGTATGAGAGAACAGAGGTGTTTTTATCAAAATCATAATTAAAGGCTGGTGATAAACATTAAATATCCTGAAAGCCAACAAAGAAATGAACTGTACATTTTATTTTTTCATTGATTCTGTTTGATCATTCTAATAAATTAGGTGTACAACTGTGAGTTAATGCAAGCTGCAATTATCAGAGAGAGCTCTGCCTCCGTAGAACTGAGTTGCAATCCCGAATTGTCACGTAGGAGGTTTTTTCTAAAAACCTGCAAACTAAGAAACCTCATCGGGAAGTAAATTTGGATCTGAAGCTCCCTGAGATATTCAGAGATATACTGAATCAACTCTTTGCATATGGAGCTGCACCTGTCGTCTCCGTCCAGTCCTGTCCAGTCTGCCTTATCTCTCTGCATCTTGTTTCTTACAATCAGTTTATTCATCAACAACATTTGAGCACATATGCATAGTCAAAATATCTAAAGGGGCAGCCCGGCTACAACTTAGCAACAGCTAAAATATGACGGCAGCGCTCTTGATGGTTTGTCTACAAATGCAAACTTTAGTATCCAGAAATTGACTTGAGGACATATTCAGCTTCACTCCTGGAGTAGTTTGGGTTGCACTTTCCTGATCTGGTCACAACATTATGTTCTTTATTTGTCTCTGTGTTCAAAGTGACAAATATACCCATGCAACCACACGTGAATCATCACAGCACACATGGGGACAAGGTTTTACCTGCAATGCTGAGATACAGACATAAGACAAAAGCATAAAACACTGTGTGTCTCCTCAGCAGGATCAGCACCATGAAGACAAGACTAGGCTGCCTGTCCCACAAATCTGACTCCTACAGCGACTTCTCAGAGTTCCTGCCTCCGGCCCATGAAACCACCGCCAGGTGTCTGAAGTGAGTCTGCCAACATTTGTCTGTGTGACGACAAACGTTTAACTCAAGCTTCTGTCCTGTTAATTAACTAAGGTGTCACATTTGGCCTTCGAAGTTTGGCAAATTAGAAATGAATTGCATAAATGTTCGAACTTTTGAAGTAAAATCTATCTTCATGTATAAGTTAACAGTATTTTAGTGCGATTAAAGTCTAATTTGCATAAAACTTTTAATTCTATTCTTGTTGTTTCCTCAAATTAAAAGCTGCTTTTTAATGGAAGCGGAATCGGAATGTTTACCGATGAAGAAACATTTCTCTCGGTGTGATTTAATTTACACTTTAGCTGCCTAATGTACTGCCATAACAAATGTGATGAATTAAACACAAGCATTTGTGCAAATGAGGTCAGTCATTAGGCGTATTAATGCCTTAATTTGAAGACATACTTCCGAGTCATACTGTGCATAAAATATGGGTGGTAAATTAATTTTAAAATACTTCCAGGAACGTGTGTTTTCTCTCCTTCTGTCAATCAGTGCCAGCATTTATATGCAAAGTAACAAGCTGCTTCAACACACCATGGCATAAACTTTATTCGTGGTAAAGGTGTGAAAGCATTACTGGACTTTTATATCAGCAAAAATGTGTTTCAGAAAATAGCTTCGTCGACCAAAGTGGAGCGGCACAATAATGTTAATGCATCTGTTTAATCTCCGCATGGTGTTTTCCCATAATGTTTTCACCACTCCAGGAAAGAGAATTAGAGCAAACGTAAGCTATTGTTCTTCTTCTGTCTCCTCTCCCTCCTCCTGTCATCGTTCTGTAATTGTGACGAGGCATTAAAACGACTTTACAAGAACAGCTGTGAGCATAAATCATACATTAAACCTGGCTGCCCTTCAATAATACATACAGTGCTGTCTCGTGTTGAAAAAATGCATAAGAGCGCAGTGTTTGGTTCACATCTCGCTCAGGCACTTTTTACTTTTGGCTTTTCTCTCTGTCAGACTCTCAACGGACGAGGTTGTCCGATGGTCAGAATCGTTCGATCATCTTCTCTCTCACAAATGTAAGTGGACATTATTTTTCTATTTTTACAACAGTCCCACTGCACATGTCACACACAGCCGACAATGTGAAACGTACAGCCACCTCATAACAACATTATGTAAGAATTCAAATCAGTTTTATTTGTATAGTGGCAAATCATAACAAAAGGTAACACAAAGGCTAGACCGTACTCTTGTAATATTATTAACAGGGACTCAACAATTCCCACCATGAGCAAGCGCCTGGCGACGCTGGCAATGATTTAAACTCCTTATAAGAAGCAGAAACCTCGAGCAGAACCCGGCTCATGGTGAGGGGCCATCCCAGGTCAGCACAGCTAACTGAAACTTTATTTATCAGAAGGATACATTTGTCGTATTTTGACCCAGAAGATCCAGAAACACAAAAACTCCACACAGTGGCTCCTCAGGAACCTATAGGTGATGTCACAGATGTAACATCCATGTTTTTATACTGTCCACGGCCACAAAGCGTTACATTCATGTAACATTTATGTAACATTCATGTAACATTTATGTAACATTAGGCTGAGATGGAGGCAGAACTCTCTCTGATAATTGCAGCTTGCATTGATCACAGCAGCTTCACGGCTCTCTGCTATTTATTTCTATAGATACTCCACTGTGCATCATGTAACATACTCTTACATTAAAGCAATATTATGTAACTTCTCTACTTTAAAATAACAATGTCCTGTTTCTTTAAAAGTTTCTATTTGTCACTCGGCAAA
Organism: Larimichthys crocea; assembly: GCF_000972845.2. Taxonomy (NCBI): domain Eukaryota; kingdom Metazoa; phylum Chordata; class Actinopteri; family Sciaenidae; genus Larimichthys; species Larimichthys crocea. The sequence goes on along the minus strand of NC_040027.1, from coordinate 8,629,457 downwards.
AGCAAAGCCAATTTCTTTTCCTCTCGCAGCTCATCTTATGTAAGGGTCTCATTTCCGTGTTGTGAGGACTCCTTACCACAAAATGAGTCACATACTTGTCTGTGACCTTCCCCTTCGACCAAACACACACACACACACATGCACACACACACACACTTTCTCACAATCATCCCTCTGCACAAACAGGTCATGTGTTTATTTTCTAACTGCTAACAAGCTTATGTGACGTAACTGAAAATCAAACTCACTCAAGTGAGAGATTAAAGAAAACACAGGTGGATTCAGAGCACGGCCACCTTGTGAGATGTCACCATAAACACTCACACACACACACACACACACTTGTGTGTTCTCCTTCGAGTAATATCAACATTTAGCTGATATGGAAACCACTCTTTGGCTTTTTAAGACGAGACTATTTTTTAACATGTGACTGAAGGTCATGACACCCGCAGGCATGGGGGCAACATGCTAACTCCAGAGTGCCCCATGCACATTCATTTTATTTATACATCACCAAATGATAACAGAAATAGAGCAAGTAGTCCATACTCTTTATAACATTATTTACAGAGGACTAACAAGCGACGGAAAGCATGGTTTAACTTGGTAGGGCAAAGAAAAACAGCAGTAAACCGTCTCAGTGACCGGTGTGGACCTATGTGCATGTACGTGATGTCTAAAGCTTCCTGAGCAACAAACCTTAGTTTGTCTTTATATGTGTGAAAGCCATCATATCAAACACCGTGTGCCTCTGTCAGCCGTTGCACTTGCGTGAACGTCACTGTATCTGTTTTGTTGGAGCTCGTGACATAACTACGGAAGCCCTAAAAAGCCATACATACATACATACATACATACATTTTATTCCACCCGTTTTCCCGCGATAATGAAATAATTAATTTGAGATCTCGAGAAAACGACAGTCTAGTGTATTAAATCATTGCAGGAAACATCATTTTGCGTAGCAATGTCAGAGGAGCAGGAGAATATCTCTTCAACACAGGCTGAAACAGCTTCATGCTTTGCTATAGATAACGTACACATTAGTGTGCTTCATCTGAGAAGACGGCGAGCAAGGCTTCAGCTTTATCGGAGACGCAATCCTGATGTCGTCATAAATACACTGAAAATCTAAACTGACTATCTGTATTTCAAACTCAGTGATTGTTGAAATGTTTTGAAGAACAAATACAAAATAAACTAAAGGTGTCTCCTGCTCCTCTGACACTGCTACACTAAATGATGTTTCCTGCGATGATTTAATACACTAGACTATCGTTTTGTTTTCTCGAGATCTCGAATGAATTATCTCGTTATCACGGGAAAACGGGTGGAATAAAATGTATGTATGTATGATGCTTTAGGGCTTCCGTACATAACACATTGGTTTGACATGTAACCATAAAAAAAGGTAATTTCGTCCACAAAAACATGGTTTAGAGCCTAGAACAGGGCCTTTCCCCGCAGGCGGAGACGGCGTGTCACACTTGCGTATCCTGTTTCAATCGACCAAGAATTAGAGAGGTGAACGACAGCATGTACATTAACACACACACACACACACACACACACACACAGAGACATACACACATTACATAAGTAATGTCAAAGCAAAAAGGAACAGTACTGAATGTTCCCTTGGATATTAAATTCACTTTCACTTAATCTAATTTAAAAAGAAGGCGCTGACTGCATTACACTGACTGCATTGCTAGTGTCATTCTTCAGTGTTTAAAGTGATTGTGTGTTGTTGTTCCCTGACCTGTACACACTGCCTGCTGTTACGTGGAAGTGCACAAACGTTCAGTGAGGTTAACAATCACGTCAGGGGTTACACTTTGTGTTTTAGCCGTTCGGAGTGACACACACAGCAGCCGTGTTTTAAACTCACAGGGACGATGCATTTCTTGAATCATATCTCGTCTGGTTTCGTCTGAGTGCCACATGATCACTTCTCAGTCCCCGGTAATTGTCTCGGCCTCAGCTGCCATGCATTGTCCTTATTACTCCCAGCTGCTCCTAATTGCTCTGATGTATTTAAGCTCCAGTCTCTGGACGGTCGGTTCGTTAAGTTCCCCGAGTTTCTCAGCTACATTTCCTTCTAGTGTCACGTTAACCTGTTCTGGATTCTTGCCTCAGATCAGTCAGTCTGCACTTCTTATGCAGCCGTCTGTCTCTTTTAGTCCTCCTTGTTCTCGGTCTCACCCGCTCAATCTTCTACCAAGCTACAGACCATGAGCCCATCTCCTGATGAGTATATTTAAAGACACCTTAATAGTCTTAGCGGTTATGAAAGCATCTTATCAAACATCCAACCCTGTGGAGCTTTTTGTTCCCACGAGCACACAGGTGGCATGATTCATGTCCTGCTGATGGTTTAATGTTTGTTAATACTTGGTGGTAATATTTAGTGTAACTTTCAGCTGCAGCCAAAAGCATTAAACCACTCCACTACTATGCTCAGCATACACAAACCTGGTGAAGAGATAATGCCCTGATCTGTTGGTGGGGACCAAAAATGGAGCTAAAAGAGGGTTTATGTTTGTCAGGTGGTCAGATACACAACTTGTATCTGCTACCCCCAGCTAGTTTAAGGATACACAAAAATGCCTCTTGGTGATAAACACTAAAAGTCAAGTCAAGTCATATATAATACATAAAGTGACATAATTACAACGAGTTAAGACAAATGATCAGATACTTAAGTTTGGTTAAAAGCCAGGGAGACAGTGCGTTTTTAAGGAGGATTTAAAAACCTCAAATGATCCAGCAGATCGGATGTGCCAGGGCAGACGGAGACTGAATAACTTTGCCTCCAAGAAAACTCGGATGGAAAACCTTAAAGGAAGAAATGTCCATACTTTCACATAGTTACAGTCTTGGACTTCAGCTGATGCTACCAAAACACCTCAAAATGAGCGATGTACAAGAAAATGGCAGAAATTTGTATCTTCATAAAGACTAAATCTAAATAATATGACAAAATTTATAATTCTGGTTGCCAGTCGATATTTACTAACGCATGTTCCTTTTGAAACATTTCTCATGAATTACAGTACTTGACTAAAAATGGATGCAGCTCTACATGCCAGAAAAGTCCTATTAAGCCCATAACTAATGTGGAGAGAGATGTTTTACATTCCCAGCAGACCTTTTCACAAAGCGTGTCACTAAAGAGAAAATCCTTTTCCATGCAAGTCCAAGTCGACGAGAGGGAACGCTGTAAAATCTTTAAGATTCCCAGTCTGCTTTCCACTTGTTATCACAGTTATTTGGGGATTTCTTGACACTGCAGCCGTGTGTGTGTGTGTGATGGTGTGATGTTTTTGCATATGCACAGATGGACCACCCCCTCCGCTCTGTCCGGTTTCATAGCTCTGTGAGGTAAACAGCAGAATAACATGTCAGTGTGACATGGGCCCCATAGAAAAACATGTCCTTCCTCTGTGTTATCATCAATAGGAGCACATTAATTAATCACTTATCTTGACTGATGAAGGCAGGGGAGTACTGATTTATTTGCTCTAATCATAAGAGCTGATTCCCGCTTCTGGGAACAACAGTGTGTACGCACTGGAAAAATGTCAACATAGGATGAAGGGTATTACCACATGATCAAGCTACTGTATGTTGAATGGGGGGGGAAGACATCCAAATAAGAGTTCTCAGCTGCTGGATGGAAATAAGTGCTACGTTGTACTATCAATCATGTTTTTGTTGTTGTTGTTCCCCTCCTCCCTTTTACCATCTGATTCATTTGTCCTTTCCAGATGGCCTGGCTGCCTTCAGGACGTTTCTCAAGACAGAGTTCAGCGACGAGAATATCGAGTTTTGGATGGCCTGCGAGGAGTATAAAAAAATCAAGAGCTCAACCAAGCTTGTGTCAAAAGCTAACAAGATCTTTAAGGAGTTCATTGACATTCAGGCACCGAGAGAGGTCTGTGTCTGTGTGACTGGTGTGTGTTTTAATCTGTAAATATACCAAGAGATTGCAATTACCAGCTTTTTACGTACTCACCTGACCTGTTTCCTTTTCACAAAGAGTTGATCTTTCCTGACGTTTTTTCCAGAAATCATAGCACATATTGCTTTCACAGGCCCTGGCATGTACCTGCATTGACACACATACTGGTATTAACATGATCCAGTCACAAGGACAGCACACAAGTTCACACCTAGCATTAAAGTGACCTCATGTGATCAGATCTCACTTCCCGGCTCTATATAGAACAAAACACGTACGTCATTTTCGGTTTGCAGGGACCGGATATCTTTTGTTTTTTAACTGGCAGCCAACATGCTAGGAAGACTGAACTTTTTTTTACACAAAGAGAAATTATATATATTGGAAAGACCAGCTCTCATGGCACATTTATTGGCTCACTTGATCAACCCACCTCCAGCTCGTTCATTGGCTTCACTGATTCCTGAACTAAAACAGAAATTAGGTAATTGCCTTTCCAAATCAACCAAATAAGTGTTATCTGATCTGCCAAAGCTGTAGTCAAGGTTTGTCTTTTTGAATAGTCAAGTGCAGACGATGTTCTACCCCTGGTAGGTTGCCAAACGCCACCACCAGGTACATTACAACTGCCTTCTGAACCGAAGGAAGAATAGCCAAAAAGGGTTGTATTCCAAGTTGTGGTCTGTGGCTAACACTTGAAATAATAATGTTGCTACATTCTCTTTTCAAATATGTATTTCCTCTTATTATTCTGGCAGGTAAACATTGATTACCGCACCAGAGAACGGACCAAGCAGAGCCTGGAGGATCCGTCTCCAACCAGCCTCAACGAAATCCAAGCTAAAGTCTACTGTCTCATGGAGAAAGACTCCTACCCACGATTCCTCAGGTCCAAGATGTACCAGGATATGGTCAACAGGGCACATGCACAAGGCCAGCGGAGGTCAGTTTGACTGAATCTCATGAAGACCAGAGAGGACATAAAACTGGACCTATACTGTAAATCACTCATTAACCCTTTCACATATCAGAATACTGTGAATCTGCAAGGATGGGGCGGCATGTTTGACTGTTTCCTTTTGTCTACACCAGCTCCATGCATGCAATCCCTCTAGAGAAGACGTGTCTTGGTGGACTGCACTGTGCGGTACCGTGAAGAAGATTGAATGAGGATAGGCTAATCGTTTTACCTCTACTTGGTGCTGGGCGATATGTCTAAAAATATAAAATGACCATATCATGTGATAACTATATTTATCTGGGATTATTCATGGTGGGAATTGTTGGGTCTCTGTAAATAAAATAGAGTCTAGACCTGCTCAATATGGAAAGTGTTATGCAATAACTTTTGTTATGATTTGATGATGTATCATGGCATTTAAAATGAAACTCATTCAAAGTATTCAATGGAGCAAGAAACTGCAAATTCCCCAAACAAGTGTTGATCTTGGAAATCCATTTACTGTAATTGAAAATCTTTATTTTGTGCTAATTACATATGCCAATGTATACACAATTTCATCCCTTGAATCCATTTATATTAAAATATTTACATAGATGGTCTCCTGATTTGTGGACACTCGCCATTTAACTAAGCTGTTAAACGGTCTTTTTCTGGGGCCAGTGGTTCCACCTTCTTTAGCTGAACTCTTTGTTCTATCTCCAAATTTGAATCCGCCATCGTTCCAAAATTTCTTTAACACTTGTAGCCTTTCCATCAAAGTACAACAGGCTGGTGTTAATGCTCAGGAAAAATGATATCCATGGCAAAGTACGGAGTTGCTTTTTATTCTTCCATCGAGATAAATGTTGTTACCCTCTGATCGCCCAGCACTATCTCTACTTCTCTTCTGTTCTTTGTGAAATAGACACTGTCATATGCAGGTGACTGCACCTGTTGTGGTAGTTTGTGTGTTTACAACAGACAGTAAAGTGAGTCGACACTTATCTGAAACTGTGCCAAACTAGATTGCACTTAGATGTTGATATGAATACATAATCCTGTGTATTGTAAACTCTTGCAGGTATTCTGTGTGACATTAAACGTAAAGTTTGAAGGTCCATTGTATTTTGTAATTCTTTTTGCTTTCAATTCATGCTATTCAGGAAGTGAAGATGTGCTGTCACCCCTGTTGATCTTGTTATACAAGGTGCATCCTATTGATTGACTGGAATTTTATAAAATAATATTCATACTTTTTAAAACTAGGTTTGATTAAAACCATGTTACTCAACTATCAGCACCTGTAGCTCCATGAAATGCAATCTGTTTCTTTGGACTTTCTTTCTGGACTTTCTGGTCAACGTTGCCTTCAAAAGTTTGACTAAATGAGTCATTATTTGTCATGGCTAAAAATTGCACTGGATTGCATAACTGATTTGCTTTTTAATATATCCAGTCGTAAGTGCTTGTTTAAACAGAACAAACATCTCCCAGTCCTGCAGGTAGTGAACTGAAAGCAAAGCTGACCCCAATAAAATCTGTTCTGAGTTGAAAAATGTGTTGTGCAAATTTTCCTAAATGTATTTTCAGCATGATGCAATACTCTGAATAATTTACATATTGTATAGTATGTTCTGACAACGACTGCAAAAAAAAACTAGTAGAATAAGTCAGTAACATGACGGATGTGTTTGCCTGGAAAACAGACAAATATTTTCTTTATTGCATGTGGCTGAACATATCGCCCTGTATCGTCTGTTACTGTGTTCCACATGAATGTAACCTCCCCTCCCCCCACTATATTTTGTGATTAAAAATGGATCTGCATCTATGCTCTGTGGCTTCACTGTCATAATACCAAAAGGGTATTAGTTATGAAATTACACTGACGATACACACAGATTGACCTCGATCCCGACGTCGTTTCATAACAGTCCTGAATCTGGAATGATTCAGTGTTCTATTTCAAAATTGATTTTTTGAACAAGAGATTTAGTATTCTCAGAATCATTCCACTGGAATAACTCACAGGTGAGCAATGTGCAATGTACTCGCTGTGCAGAGTCAGTTTATGACTTTGCAGATGGAAGATAACTTCACTCAACATCTAAAACTTTATATTTAGTCACATCCCAGGTCGCATGTTGCAGCCGCTTTAACAGCGATGAGTCACACAAAGTATGAATGTTTGATTATTATTCTGTTTTTAGTTTTCCGCCAGACTATTTCTGTTTTAACAGCAGCTGCGCTTTGCAAGAAAACTCCTGCTCTCTTTTAGTATCTGGGGCACTGGTGGGATGAAGTCGCCCACTTTTGACATTACACATCCATTAACTTTGCTGTTGTTTGTCGATGTGTTAGTCACTCAGAATAAAGCGAATGTGGGACAGCAACCCTCTGCTCAGCAGACACAACACAAACCTATCTGGGCCAAGCAGAGTGCAAACACAGCCAGCTCATATCTCGCTGTGGAAGAGCTTACAAGCCGAGCGTCAACTCAACACGTAATCATGACTGCTGCAAACCTATCAGTGGCTATGAAAATTAAAGTACTGGGCGTCAGAGTGTGAGTAAACCATGTGTAGGTGCCGTCGCTTTTTTTTGATGGGATCAATTATGAAAGCTGATGCTGGCCTGGTGCTCTGTTTTAATGCTGCAATCCATTATATTTCGGAAAATCCTACCATGGAAAAGTGCAACGGAATATTAAATCGACAGAGTGCAATACCACTGTGGTAAACATGGACAGCTGTACACGTGTATTATTTTACTTATGATAAAAAAGTAGCAAGTCAACTGACTAGTCCAGCAGCAGTCAGCCCAGCTCAGCATCTGTCTTTCAGCCTTTTATTTCATGAAGCCCTCGCCAGTGACTGGCAGCTTCTTGCTTGCACACTCGCTCCTTTTCTCTTCCTCCGTTGACGTCCTCTTAAGTCTCTTCTTCCCTGTTATTATACAAAGCCTGGTTGCCCAGCTCCAGATTCTGTCATGACACCAGCTCTGCTCCCTGTCAGCACTGTGCTGCTCTCTCTGGGCCTTTAAAACCTCCCCAGTTTTGGTCCGTCCTGCACACGACTTCAAACCCCACCGGGAGTGTTTCAGAAGCGTTTAGCCCGTCGGACTTTGTTTACTTGCTCAGATTGGGTCATTTTCCTGGTTTATGTGCTTCTAAATATGTTTCTACTAGAGATGTGACTTTTGATCAAAAACACTATTTGAAATTCGATTCGAAAATCGACAGAACCCCGCCCGCCCCCACCCACACACCCAAACGCGTGCACACATGACAGACAGGGTGAAAGCGGTAACGGTTTAATGAGTCAATAAACAATGATAAACAAATAAACAATAAACTTCCATTCACATCACATAGCCAACAGTCTCAAACAATAATATAGGCTTCCAATTTTATTATTTATATTTACTATTATTTACTATTTACGTCTGTTAGAAGGAACCGCGGGTGAAACTGCCCGTTTAGGGAACGATATTGAAAGCGCTCGAACAGAGTAGAATAAACCTAAGACATATTTTTGTTTAGAAAAATTAACATGTCGACGTGGTCGGGATGGAGACGGGTACGCAGCCTATTGACAATCAGACCGGCTGCGGAGAACACACGTTCCGATGGAATGCAACACAGGTAGGCGGCGCCTACCTGTGTTGCATTCCACTTCATTTTCATTTATCAAAGTAAATGAGGACCATACGGAACTTTTGCTACCTCGCTGCATCTCTGCATCACACTACACGTTACCGATTGCAATTCTTCTTCTGTTATTTTGACTACCTTTACTGTACGATAGCGGCACCCTCTGGCCGAATTAATGCAACAGAGTATGTTAGGAACTAGGAAACGCCTTTCCGTGCTCATTTTTTTTAGTGGAATGCAACGTAAGCCAAAACGGCATTCGAAATTACTATTCAATATTCGAACTCGTCACGAATATTCGACTATTCGAAAATCATGTCCCATCCCTAGTTTCTACATGTGTAAATATGTAACAGCGTCAACAGTTTACTTGATGTGCAGCAGCCGGAGGACATCAGAAGGCAAGCATTAATCACCTGATTATGTCAGTTCATAATAATAATAATAATAATAATAATAATAATAATGTGGTAAAAGGTTACAGTTTGGTGCAGACAGTGAATAGCAGACACTGTGTGCAGTTCTTGTTGTGTAACAAGCTTTTACAACTTTGTAGTTGCCATTTCTTTTACCATTCACTTGCTCTGTGCTTGAGCTTTGCGAGGAGTTTGCAGTCTTGGTCTGCTACTCGTCTCTCTTGAAACTGTATTGTTGTTTGTTAGTTTCTACACTGCAGCATGGACTGAGCACACTTTGCTGCAGGCGTTGCTTGTTTTCCTTCAGATGACGTACCTTTGGTGAATCACTCCCATAGAAAGATGTCTTTAACAAAACGGGTTAATGCATTTGAAAGACAAACACATGCACCGCTTTATGACTAGCAACAGGACCAGTGACTGCTTTCCTTTGCCTTTATTTATTTCTCTCCCTCTCTGTATCTTCCTCAGTCTGTCTCGCTCTCTCTGCTGTCTTTATCAATAGCAAACACAATACCCATGGTGCAGCGCTCCCATGACTATGGATCATGGGCAGGATGAGGGGGACGGTCGATTACTACTCCTGTTCAGCTCTGAGACAAACAACAGAGGCGGTACAGGAAAGAACGACAAAACAAATTTGATTGTCCACGTTACAATGACCAGAATTAAAAAAAAAAAACAGGTGCAGCAGCCTCACATGACTGCGATGATGTAAGATGTAAACACACCATGTTTTTAACAGTAAATTAAATCTCTAATGTGATGTACGAGGCCTCGCCTGCAGAGATAAACACAAAGAATCATCAGCTCTGTAGATCCATGTTCATTATTTCAGTTTTACAGTCTTAACTTTCTTATCAACATACTTTAGTTAACACTGACCACCTATCGAAGTGGAACCAGAATGGACCATTTAGCTGAAGACTCGGGAGTTGGAGACCAAACCAGAGTCTGAATATTGGAGTGTCAAATGGAAGGAAGCAGGAGAAACATTTCTTTCAGCAACTGACATGTTGCCCAAGACAATTAAGCAATGTTGTAGTACTCGATCGGTCTTGAGATCGTTTTCAGGACCGCTTTTTGAAGGTCTCTGTCTCAGAATCGACCGCATTTTTCCTCCGTCTTGTCTCTTGTCTTAGGCAATGGACTGTGGGCATATCAATAAATAAAAAAAAACCTTCGCACGCACTCCAGGAAAGTAAATGTAGGACACAGCAGAAGAAGCTGTAACTGTGTGGGAGGAGGGGTCAGCCAAATCTTCGCTAACAGGATTTGGCTACAGGAATAACGAAGAGTTAATCTGCCAAACAAAGGAAACACAAAGCAGGCTGTAAATTCTGATTACTCAGAAACTTTGTGCCACTGTTCAGGATCCTCTTCTAAAGATATGTGTTGAATATCAGCTACGTAAAGAGGCTCTAAACTGCCTTTACTTGGTCTCAACACCTCTTGGTATTTGCCTCAGTATGCTCATTATTAAGTTAAACTCTGAATACAATACATACTGCACACTTATGATATGTTTACTTTATCCAACTCTCATATTCCTACAGGAGTGGACTGTCCACTTGAGTGTTACCTGTTCCTTTTAGTCACAAACAACAGTCTCTGGGAATAATACCTGCTGAGTATTGACATTACTGATTGTTTGTTATGATCTCCAAGGCAGCCGGTACATTCATAGTGTGTGTTTGTGATGTTGACAAGAGTCAAATATCAGTCCTGTTGTTGTCTGGGCCTGACATTTCGCAACCCCACCACTGGGTGTACAGCAGGAGAAACAAAACAAAGCCGTTCACGTCAAGTTAATCATTATCAGCGATTTCTCCGGGGCAAGCAGCGCTTGTAAAGGACCACCTACGAGCTGCAAGTCGTTTAACTGCTGGAGGCGCTTTTATTGGAGAGAGCATCACGCTTATATTTAATTCATGGTTGTGAAATCTGCTTCGGTGCAGCCAGATATCCCTGCTCCTCTCTGATTACAATCCACCTCTCTCCGATACACATAACATGGTTTTTAAACATTTAAATAGTCCACTGATGTAATACTGAATCTAGATGGTTTCAAGGATGCTCGAGGATAAAATGATACAAAATGAGAACACACGTGACAGCAGACACACAGCGCAAATGATTTCCGATGCGGGCTCTGCTCCAGAGAACATTTGTGTAACATAGAAAAAGAGGAGGAACGAGGAGGCCTTTGTGGACTTCAGCAAAACGTGCTGCTGCACGTGTGCTTGGTGGCAATTGTCTTTGAAGACTGTGCCCATTAATCCAGCAGATTATCATATCAAAAGAACCATGCTGCCTTTGTCCACTGCCCTTTAAAAAAAAAAGGAAAATAAAACACACCTAGTTACCAGTGTTTGTGACGGGCTCCACTAAATACTCTATGTAAATATGTACCTGACTACACACTCGTCATAATGTTAAAGAGGCCAAATCCTAGACAGCAGGCAGAGACGGTAGCGAGGAAACGAGTTGCAACATACGGGGTTATCTTTATAGATAACAGTATTTTGGACATCTGTCAAGCTAGATACTGGAAGGACAACTGCAGGGACACTAAGACAGACCATCTTTGGGATTAACAGAAATATTACTTACTAGTCCAACAGCAAGAATACTGTCATTAGGACCCGAGCATGTTTTGCGAGGCCCTATTGGATTTCGAATGTCTAAAAGTAAATCGCATTTTCGACGGCCTATATGTTCTCGAAAACTCACGAAAATTTGCCTACCCCCCCAAAGTCGGATGTAAAATTCCGTATTTCACGGGTCTCGCACATGGACGTGCAAAAATTTCTCTACAGCGCCACCTAGATGTATGTTTTCGGAGGGGCCCCTCGCCACGGTTTCATCCACGTGTACGAAATTTGGAGGGAGTATGTAACATACCGAGACGCACAAAAAAGACTCTTGGTGACCCGGGCTATAGTGAAGCGTACGGCGTCTGATTTTTGTCAAAGTTGGACTTTTCGTGTTTTTGGGGTCATTTCCAGGGGTCGTATTTGAATGAACTCCTTTTAGGGCTTTCATCCTATGTGTTTGAAACTTGCCGTGTGTGTTCTTAAGGCCTCGACAATAAAAAGTTATCAAAATCTCAACTTTTCATCAGAGGGCGTGACCGTGACGGCGCGTCAAAGTCAACAGTGCCGATTTTTTTTCGGAAAAAAAAAATGTGACTCCATTGACTTTTTGGCTGATTTCAACTTTTTCAGAGCTGTTTGAAACTTCTTGTGCTTATTAAGACCAATATTATTAAATTCGGCTGCATAATATTATTTAGGGGGCATGGCAAAAGTGCTCTATAGCGCTCCCTTGAATTTTTCTTTGAGGCAGCCCCGCCACAGTTTTGGACACAGAGTTCACAGAAACTCAGCCGAATTGTAGAACATGGCAAGACCTACAAAGAAGTCTCTTGGAGCAACGGGCTACAATGAACAGGAAGCCAGATATTTAAGAATAAAAATCAGCATTTTTGGTGTTTTGGGCTGGTTGAGAAGGAGTCATGTTTGAACGAACTCCTCCTAGGGAATTTATTCAACTGACTTCAAACTTGGTAGGTGTGTTCATATAGACATACCGAATAAAAGTTATCAAAATGATGAATTTTGGGGAAACTGTGTGGGCGTGGCGATCCATAAAAAGATTCAAAGAAGAAAATCGTCAGGAAGCACCTTCTCAGAGCTGTCTGAAACTTCTTGTGGTTATAAAGACCGATATTATGCACATTCCCGACCATCGCTGCTTGCAGCTTTAATTCTTTCCTTTTTTCTTCTTAGCTTCCTCCATTAACATTCTTCTCCTCTGTTGTTATGTCCATAGAGGCTACTGAAGCTACTGTTACATTGGCAACCCGACCAGCTCTGGTTCTGACATGACATTAGCTCTGCTCCCTGTCAGCATCCCCCCATGCCCCGGGCCTGAAAACCTCCTCTTCTTCTGACGCCTGTGGTACAAACACTCAAACTGATGCAGACCCAGAAAAACAGAAAATATAATCTAGTTGCAACAAAATCAATGCAATAGTTGTTGGTGGTATGTACTTCTTCTGGTCGAGCATCACTTATCTTAGTACCATTTTGAGCGTAATCAATACAGCCTGAGGTGTTTGCTTCTGCCCTGTGGCTCACCATTAGATTTCAATTTTGACCCTGCAAGGCAAAAAGTTTGGACACCCCTGCTGTAAAGTCTTAGTCCTGTTATTAATTCAGAGCTACCACCTGGTTCTGTATGTGCAGTGACCAGCTGACTCATGCTTGTGTACCTTCTGCCATGCTGCCTATAATTACACACTGCGCTGATGGTGCTGACTGCACTTCTTCCATTCACAGCTTTTGCTACTTTTAAGGCATCCGAATTCTCAAGTTTCAAGAAGTAAAGTAGGTGGTGTGACCGCACACATCTTACATAATTAAAACAGAGAAAGGGATGGAGTGCAAACTGCAACAGAAAAATTAAAGGAAAATGTTAATGGAGATCACAGTTTGAAGAAGTTCTGGTATAGTAATGAACAAAAAAGAGACATTGTTTCACAGATTATTACTTTAAATTTCAGGGCAGTTTGCATAGTGTAGGCTCGGCTGACCTCTGTCTAAATAGCCTCCTGGGAGTAGTTAGAGATCACAGTGTTGCTGAGGGGGGAGCACACTCCAGTGGTTATTGTTTAACAGCCACTGCGAGCATCTGGCTGGGTCTGCAGCAGGCTGCCCCGCTCCTCCCCAGAGGAGGATCAGACAGATGAGCAACCTGAGGCACACACACACACACACACACACACACACTGCCAGATGCACTCCCACAGAGGACCGCTTCACAAATGTTCAGAGGCTTCAGGGAAAAGGACAACTGCCCAACTGTCCAAGCATGTTTCGTTCTAGTTGTGAATATATTCTGCGTGGGTGGATCGCAGTTCTAAAATAACTAAATATTTGGTGCACCGACCTGTTTATATTTGAATCCCCGAAGCATTTGTTGAACTTGGTAATTATTTCAGAGGAAGGTTGAGTGGCTAAAACACTTTCATATGCTAAAGGATCTAGTCCCTCACAATACCAGACTGCATCTTATGAAACCACTTTTTAATGATTTGAGGTGTTTTTACACTTGAGCCAAGGTTTCATAATCAATGCATCATTATAAAGATGAGATTCTTTTTTAGGGCCCTCCTGAAATGTGTGGTCTGTTGACAATCTGGGACTTTCTTTTAGTCATTGGTGAAATATTTGTGAAGTAAAAAGCTAAAGGACAGACGCCGACACACGATAAATCGCTCGTTTTAATGTCGCTTCTCAGCATGGCCAGAAACACTGACAAAATGTGGGGTGGCTTTCCAAACCTTCAACTTTCTCTTTACTCAAAGCACTAATTCATATCTAATGCTAAGTTACCGTCAAACAATTATTCCCATCATCAATCGTGTGTCCTTGATTTTTTTTTTTTAGATTGTACAGATCCACTGGCAGGAATTTCCCAGCAATTCATCTTTTTGTTTAAATGGACTTTCAGCTGCCCCCTTCCGCTCTTCACTGAGTCACCGCCCTGAAGGACCTTCAATAAAGAAAAGCAAACAAACAAACAAGCCGATGTAATGCCGGGAAACATTACAGACACTTCCTGTGGCACTGACCTGAGACCAGGATGTCAGGTTTTTTTTTCTATTACACCTTCTCCATGAACACAAACACAGCGCTGTTACTCTAATATGACGGCTGTGGCTTCTGCTGTGTTTTCTCTCACTCATTCAGGCATAAAGTCACACAGTCCGCAGGAAACCTCGTCCGCATTTGTCTCCATTTAGTTTTATTGACTGCACAGTGATGGTGCACATGTGCATCAATTGCCTGGCAGTATACTGGAAGTTCACACTGGATGACAACTTGTTCAGTTAACTTAGAGTGTGTCATCGGAGCAGCTGCTCAGTGTGTTTATTCTGAAGCTAATGTGTACGTTCTGTATTGTGGAAGTGATTTGCGATCGGCGTCACAAAGCAAAGCAAATTCAACAGCTGGTTAATGCTTCATGTGGAAACAAAGGAGTGAAGGCTCCTCGTCGGAGCATGTGGAGAGCTGAATTGTCTCCTAAAGCACAATATCTCTTTAGCTTTGTAGTGATCCTCAATAGAATCAAAAAGAAGCAAGATGTTCATACTGTTAGTAGCTATCTGTTCAACTGCAAACTCTTGCTTTCAGTTCAGGTACAGACATATTCTGATTGTTTCCATTAAGGGACTTTTGGGGGGAGAAACCAAGACGTAAAACAATTAAAATGTCTTTATTGTCACAGCATGGTCAAGTAGGACCTAAAATTGTGTTAGTGTTATTATCTCTACCACTACAAAATCAGAAAATACCGTATAAAGCCTTAAAACATGTTTTTTAACAATACAAGTTTGGTGAATTTAGAGGAAAGAGAGTGAAGTAAAACAAACACTTCAATGTGTATTTTGTTTTCCACTAGTCTGTTTTTGGTCAATTCCGAGATTTTGCAATAAATGGGACGTTCATAATGGATTATGTTCAAATGTTGATTCAACTTAACCTTGGAGGCTGCAGTTTGTTGTGAGCTGTGTCACAGTTGTTGAGACGTGTTTAACCACGTTGATGATGGAAAAAGTTAAAGCTAAATGTATTTAATATACTGGCTTTTGAATATTTTAATCACCGTCTATCGGTTCGAAAATTCGGTGACAGTTAAAAGCCAACTACACAAAAGTATCAGAAACTTTTCAAACAGTATTGCAGTATAATCCACTGGTGAAAGTACTCATAGGTTTTTTTTTCGGCTTTTCCCTTCAGGGGTCGCCACAGTGAATCAGTTGCCTCCATCTAACCCTGTCTTCTGCATCCTCTTCTCTCACACCAGCTACCTTCATGTCCTCTTTCACTGCATCCATACACCTCCTCTTTGGTCTTCCTCTAGGCCTCCTCCTGTCTGGAAGTTCAAAACTCAGCATCCTTCTACCAATATATTCACTATCTCTCCTCTGGACATGTCCGAACCATCTCAGTCTGGCCTCTCTGACTTTATCTCCAAAACCTCTAACATGTGCTGTCCCTCTGATGTACTCATTCCTGATCCTATCCATCCTGGTCACTCCCAAAGAGAACCTCAGCATCTTCATCTCTGCTACCTCCAGTTTGTCTTTAAGAAAGGGATTATTTCCCGGTGTGTTTCCCATTTGATACATCTATGGTACTAATGAGGTCAGATTCTATACCTGGTTCCAAAACTGCTGTGATACTTGATTAGAGGACGTTCCTCAGCTTCTTGACCTACTTTCTCTACTGATGGAAAGTCCTCAGCTTCTTGACCTACTTTCTCTATTGATGGAAAGTTCTCAACCTGAGAGAAAAAGGTGGAAAATAACAGAGGGGTGTAAAATATCATCACATGACTTGCTATGACAGCCCGTTAGTGGTCTTTTTGTTCTGGGCTGCTCTGTATCTGATACAGAGGTGAAAATGAGGTACCAGAGATCTCATCTATCATTTTCTCTTTAGCAACAACACTTCATGGAGAGTGAAGAAAGAATGATACCTATCCTGCTTCCTCATCTCCATAACAGAACCCCAGATGAAGGTGAATGGTGAAAGGAAGCACGCTGAGCCGAGGATGAGCTTTCTCCCCATCCCAGCTGAGCCCAGATGAAACTGAAAGGGCCTCACAGTGCTCACGATGTGCAGCCTTAGATGAAAAAGGGAATTACAATGCTAGGTAGCGTAAGGTAACGGGGCTTAGTCCAAATGCAAATGATATTACTAGAACTGTGGTTGAGGTGAAATCGGGCGCTGAGATGTCCTAAACTGCCCTCGGCCTCAATTCTTTTCCCAGAGGCGTTGAAGCAAGCAAAGAGTGACATGACCTTTCATTTCAAACTCACTCAAACAGGTAAATGTCACCTCCGGTTCATCAGATTTGCCCGGTGATGCGTTTCCTTGGTGCGATAAAATATTCAGACTTGACACATTCGAGATAAATTGTGTTCAGGGTTTTAGTTTTTTTGTCAGTGGAACAGATATCTGCTGCCGAAGGCGTTTCTAAAAAAAGAGAAAAAAAGACATAATTAATCAAGGAATTTTGTTTTGTAAGCCGCAATGATTGAACTGCTGCAAACAGACACACGGTTAAAGATCTTACTACTCAAACCGATGTCTGTGTTACATGTTTACAAGAAGATTCAAGTGCCTGAGGTAGTTTTACTCAGTAATGCTTTTGATCATTCACTATTCCTACATCTTTTGCAACAAAGCCCTCATTTAAGACTTCCTATAAAGACCTGAGTTGATCCAGAATGTGTTGTTGCGAGGGGGGAAGGGAATGTCCGGAGCTTTCTCGGAACATCACCGATGTTAAAATGTAAACATGGGATGATGATGTTTCTGCTGTTTCGCAATTACGCTACATTAAGAGGAATTTTCATTCACAAAGACAGATCTTCCCTTACTCATATTTCTGGATATCTAGTCATGGACTACGACAATCGCCTCATCCAACTCTAAGCCAACAGGTTACCAGTGATTGCGTCCAGCTGAGCCCCTACACAGAGAGGACATGTAAGAAGACGAGAAACCCAGAGTGACATGTCAATGACGTCAAAGAAAGATTAAGTGTTTTCCTTACCAGTCTCAGTATGGACTTTAGGAATAACTTGGTAGGTAAAGCTTGCACATAAAAATAAAAATAAGATTTGTATAGGTTACATCTGAGCTGAATTTGATGATAAAGTTAAAGTAATATAACTATCTCACCAGCTTCAGTCATTGAGGTGTTGATTTCTGTGAACGAGACTAAATTCATCTGACTTTCAACATTTGCTGGATCAAAAACAACATGAGATTTTTCTCGGTTAAACAATCATGGCATCTAAAGTAGAGCAGTATACGTAACAGATTTGACTACAGCTTCCTTGAAGGTTCGACTGCCATTCATTACTGTCCACTGGTCCACTGTTCCATAAAGAATTCCCCTAAAGCACTTAACTAAACTAGGACTCTTTGTAGGACTGAAAACCAGACCAGGACACTCCACAGCGTTCTGAGAAAAGCTAACTTCAGTACTGAGAACATCACTGTTCGCCCGACAAAGTCTCCTGGCGATAAACACTCAACCCACAGGTTTGATAAATGAATCCATGGACTGTTTGGAAAATGTTGTAGACAATGTCAGTGTAACAAAATGCATGACCGTCTGAGAGCAACGATTGGCATCACTACACGGTGGTGAATCGAACAACGTTGCTTTGATTTCAGATAGGAAGTTTTTCTAAGAAATAAGTTAAAGCCATCTCTCACACTGGTTATTATAATTGCTACAAAGGGTTAAATGTAAAATACATGCATGGAAATTGTCTGATGTAATCTGCTAGCCATCCTTGGTAGAACTTTTTTGTGTTTCTTGGGCACATGGTGACATAAAGTGTTAATTCCATTTCGATAAAGTCGATGTGCGGCATCAACCAGTTTCAAGGACAGCAAATCCTCAGCTTCCAGAGCAGCGCTTGGCTCAATAATGCAGTACACTTTTTCTCTTTCTTTTTTTTGTATCCTCTTGTTTCCGGTTGTCTTTTGTCTTTGGGACTGTGTGTGCTGACATCACAGTGTGAGCGTATGAGTAGTAGGTGAGTGGGTGGCCAGGTTCCCCGAGGCTTCTTGGGTAAACCTTTGTTCTTTCCTGGTAATAAAAGGTACAATTAAATCCTCCACAGCACAATGAATCTAGACAGGTTGTGTGTGTTTCCTCCCTGCTAGAGACGTCCACTGCATTAGCTGACTCAATTTAATCAGTGCTGCATTGTCTTGGTACACTGCAAGCTCTTGCTAAATGCTTGTGTATCACAGGTGATGCCTGAGGATATCCTTAGTCTGACCTAAACTGTTTTACGGGTAATTTGTCCTTGTTTTGTCATTACCTTTCAAAACAATCCATGCTTCAAAACCTAGACTGACAAATTAGATTAAGTTCTGGGTGAGCTTTGGCAACTTAACATCTATTGACTGTTATGAAAAGATCACGACAAATCAAGGAAAACAGATGGAAGAGAGGATAAAAGATCCAATCGTCGAACATTAGTCTACTTTCACTGTTGCATCTGAGAGAGCAAAATCATCAATTACACAACTACCAAAGGTCACCTGTCAGGAAAATGCATAGATTGGTTTAAGCATTTAAACAAATGACTAAAGTCATGAAAGGATCTGCTTGTTCAGTTCTTGATATCAATAAATTCAATTTAAAGACCAGACATAGATGGATTCTACTGTCAAAGCATTGCACCTCCTTATAGAGCCCCAGTACTGTCCAGAAACCATATAAACACATAAATGAGACAGACCATTGTACTGGGTGGTACTGTTTGTTTGTTTTGCATCTTCTTTGGGAACCAATGCACTTGGGGCTGACAGCCATCCGCAGAGTAAGGCCGTGTGAATGTATTCAGAGAAATACTGTTGGTTTTGGTCAATGGTAACATTGGTTAACTTATGGAAATAATTTGTTTAACTAAGATGTCGAATGTGTTAATACACTGCCCCTTTGTCATGGTCAAACTGGTTAACGAATGTCGAATGTCTTCTGGTACGTTACGTGCAGATCTGGGCTGTGGTGCACTGAGCATTTGATTATTGCAGAATATGGACAATAAACATTGAAATGACATTATGATATTATGCTACAAAACATTTCAAACCTTTGCGACCCATGAGCACTTTCAGGTCCATCTTTACTTTACACGCATTGCTGTAAATGCAGTAAAAAAATGACTGTAACTGTGCAATAGAGGTCAAATATCAATCTGGATGAACTGGATAAGGTACAAGCATTACATCTTTTATGAAATGAAGGGACGCTTTACTGTCACATCATTTTATTTATCTTACAACAAGGTCCAAGCTTAAAGTGTTTAATAAACATGATATCTAATCCTCTGTAACTGTTTTAGGAAGTGACTTGTGATATAAATATCACCTAAACCAGTGTGACATTTGACAACAATATTTTTATAGTGAGTAAAGTTTCCTTTTACAGGGCTGATCTCATTTCTCATGTATTAGGTCTGAATTCCTTGAAACGCCCATGGCTCTAAACTTACGCAACGGCCACAATACAATGTTCCCACTGTCGTTTGGAATATGGTGGCTGAAGGTCTTTTTTTTAAATGCTGCATTGGCTCTGGTTGGTTTTAGTTGTAGCTTCGCAAAAACAGATACTTCAAGAAAACTGTTTATTTTGAGGCTTTTTCCGTCGCATCTCTGCTTTATTCAGCAATTTCTCTGTCCTGGAAATATGTCAGCCAGTTGCCACTGTAAAGCAGTGCAAGTGATGTGTCAGAGGCATTACGATTTGTCGGTCATGAGATTATCTAATGTCTCTTTAATGTGAATTATATGACAAACAAATCCCAGATAAGAAACATGCAGCTCGCCATATGGGGAACGATCCCGCTTCGTCTTTATTGTGCAGAGCAGTTGGTTTCACATGCAGTTTGCTTACAGTAATATAATTAAACAAAGTGAATACCACATTTCCTTCCCAGCATTCCCTTGACCTAACACGTTTATCAGACCCATAAACGGGCTTAGTGTGATTGCGTTTACTACCGGAAAGGTCCTTTATCAACCTGCCTATTTGTTCAATTATGTCTTGTCTTTGTTCCTCAGTTTGTGGCTCTTCTTTGCACAAAGGAGCAAGGAGCTGTCGAGAAACACTCTGACACTCTGACAGGATGTTATTAGCAGATCAGCGTGTATGTTGGGTGATATATGCACGGTGATTCATTGAAAGCTTTCGTTTATACCGTGGAAATGTACAGCGTGCTACGAGCGCAAGCTTTGTTTTGGAACGTGTTGATGGCAAAACAGAAGTGTGAGGCTAAAGAAGGACCAAAGGCTGAGGCTACGACCAAAGAAAGCAGACGTCTCACATCTATACACTAGAGGGGTGTTTACTTTCTATTGTTATATGTGGGTGAAGAAGAGCGATGGGTGAAAGAAAAGCATGGAAAGATTCACTGTGGGATGTTTTTTCAGGGGCGTACAGGAAAAACAGTGTAGAATATCAGCGGCTTTTATCATTTTACAGTAATTTCCCAGCCTCGTCCTTGCATATCCTCCCCCTTTTTCTGACTGCATCCTCTCTCTCTCTCTCTCTCTCTCTCTCTGTGTGATTGGCTCAGAAGGCTGATGACATGTCAGAGGCAGGGGGAGTTGGGACTATAAAACCTCTGCCCCGGCTCTGTCCAGACACTCAGACAAACTCGCTCCTGACTGAGCTCTTTACTAAACGGATATTTAACCACCGGTAAAACGGGACACCACCCCATCCAACCTGCGGCTATGTGTAAAGGACTAGCATCACTGCCTACCTGCTGCTTGGAAAGGTACATGAAGCTTCATGCAGACATGGCTGATGTTTGAGGGTTTTGGATTATAAGGAAGAAAGCTTTGCTGTTATAGCCCAGAGAGGATGTCAAATCTAGGTTGTGCTAAATTTAGACTTTGCATTCAGTGTGGCTCCAAGCCGTGCTGCATGCAATCAAGTTCTTATGAAAAATGTATCTAACCTGTTGTTTCTTTTCTTCACAGAGCCAAGGAGCTGAAAGCAAGGCTGGGAAGCATTTTGCAAAAAGCCAACTGGAATCTTTCCAGCTGCAAAATAGGGCAAAATAAGTAAGCATCACACAAACTGTACTATCTATTGCTACGAATGATTTTTGCATTCATTGTTACCATGTACTTGAATGGAAATCTGGGTTAAATCTAACTTTACTTTGTCTATTTTTAGGCCAACCCTGGAGGAATGCCTCAGGTGGAAACAGTCCTTTGAAAAACTTCTGTCCAGCAAATGTAAGTAAATATCTAGTTTTTTGCTTTTTGCACATTTCTGCAAATTCACAGAAAGATAGATACACTCACAGAAACACGCAGCCCCTGCAGCACCGTGGTGTACCATAACTAATGAAATTTCCCCTTTTATCCGCAGATGGACTGTGTGCCTTCTCAGCTTTCCTGGTATCCGAGTTCAGCGAGGAGAACATTGCGTTCTACTTTGCCTGCGAGGATTACAGGAGTACGAAGTCAACTGGCAAACTATCAGCCAAAGCCCACAAGATATATGATGAATTCATTGGCAGTGATGCACCCCGAGAGGTAAGGAAACATCAAATCTAAATCCTAAAAGTTACATGATGAAGACCAGAACTGATTTCCAGTTGCACAAAATGGACAAAAAAGACTAATCTGCTTGTCTCTTCATCTCTTTTTCCAGATTAACATCGACCATGAAACTCGTGACATCACCAGAGCTAACATGCTGGAGCTGTCATCTTCTTGCTTCGACTTGGCCCAGCACAAGATCTACATGCTCATGGCCAAAGACTGCTACCCTCGCTTCCTCCGCTCTCCAGCCTACAGGGATCTAGTGTGCCAAGCCAAACCGAGTGCCAAGGCCACCAAGCAGCAGGAGAAGAAGGCGTGAAATCTCTCGGCAGGCCGATGGAGAATTGTTAGTGGTCACCTTTAAGGGTTGAGAAGGCAAAGAGAGGCATGGCGTTAGGTGCTGCATCATGAAGCTGGACGCAGTTGCAGACACGGAGATCGTCATGAAAGCGGCGGCGGATGGGCGTATTCTGCAGACGCCGTCTGTCTGAAGATGAAGGAAACTGGAGAAAGGTTGATGCCTTAAGTGGACTGTGTGAATACAGATGAAGTTTGGCTGCAAAGTCAAGTGAAAGAAAGACGACACTGGCGTGACAATCAAACAGAAACAGCGCCTTTAACTTTTGTGGTTGTGACGTGTCATGTCCCTTTTACACTGTTTGTGAACAGGCATGCAGGATATTTCATGATTTTGTATTTATTTGTATTTATTTGCCTGCAATATATTTGTTGCTTTTTTTTACCAAACAAACATGAAAAATGTGCAATTTAATTTATAATATTGTAATATTTATACCACTGTTGTGCTTCTTGGTTCTTTGATTTTTTTTTTTTTTGTTTTTTACATACCAGCATCTAAACTAAATTATTTGAAAAATAAAGTATGAAAAACTACTGAAATGTGTTGTCCTCACTGAACTGAATCCAGCTTTGAAGATCATTTTACATACATGAACAATACAACAATAAACAAATAAAAAAAGTCAATTTTTATGACACTTTTAATCCCACCATGGGTATTTTAACTTATTTACCCCAGTGACATACATGAGACAAATGTAAATAAGGTCAGTTGAAGTTCGCACGTAGTTCTGTAAATACGCAGCCTGCACATTTACATCACCTGATGTAAAAATGATATGGACATATTTGCTCTTCATTATGAGGCTTTCTGCAGCCAGTGTTGTGCAGATCTGTTATTCACCAAGGAAACCGCGGTGCTCTGTGTCATAAAGACCTCAGACAATGACAGCGTCCGTCTGCTCTGAGCGATTGTCCCACATTGTGTGTGAATGAGAAAGAGCTTTCTAGCAAACAGGAAGCACAGAGAGATGATGTGACAGCATTAACGTAATAGGAAGAGCAATAAAACTTATTATGACTGTAGCAACTGTTTGCACTAGCCATCAACTTCGGGTAATAAACGACAGCAAAGCTGCTGCCAGGCTGGAGAAAAGACCTAACAGGAGGATAACACAAAGCCTCCCAAAGCCCTCGTTAGGTAATAATTACACTGATTACAGTGATAATGCTGGTTATCTAATTCGTTCTCATTAAAGTGAACTATCTCCATAGTGATTGCCTTGGTAAAGTCCGTCTCACCGGCATGCGTGAGTATAAAATGTGCCTGAATATCTGTTTTGTATATTCAGATGTCATCAGCATAGAGTGGAGCCGGTGTCAGGTGGACAACAGCTGGTCCACAGGCCTTCTGCATATGAACATCTCATGCTGCCTTCCTCTCCATAGTAACCCTTTGATATTTTTATCTAGATCTAAGCATAGCAATGACCATCTGTAATACAGGTTTTACTGTACAAGTGTTGCAGGGGACGTCTGAGACATCTCATTTACTTTACGCTTTGGTAAAACGACTGATAAGCCCACGGGTTGTCGACTTTTCCAGATCCAAAGCAGCAGACAGACAAAGTCGGTAACTGTCGGTGAACATAGCTCCAGAAGCACCAGTGGCTGGGAGGGAATACTGTAGCCTACAGAGGTGGTTTGGCCATCAGTTGGGGTAGCTACACAGCTGACCGAGCTAACAACAGTTAGGAGTTTGCTGCTGATCGATCTTTCCATCGAGAAACTCACCTGTAAATCACCTCAGTGCTGTTATTCACAGTCCGGGGTGGCTGTTGAGCCCATTTCTGTTTCCTGCTAACGGTAGATTCAGTTAGCAGCAGTTAGCACTTTGTCAAGAAAGATGCATGTAGCAGAATCATAGACTGCATCAAGCAGGAAGCATTTCATTTCTGTCAAATGCAAGGAAGCGTTTCATCGGATACAAAATGATTATACAGGATGAGTCATCGACAACTTTTTATGGTTTATCAGGAAATGACAACCTCTAAAATACCATGAGGAATACCTGAAAATACACCAACAATATTATTATTTTTTATCATTGTTGGACCAGGTATCTGAGTATAGCTGTAGACATATGTGATGACTTCATGGGGACTTTAAAAGGAGAGTGAAAATTTAACCTACATCCATCTTGCAGAGAGGAATGTAAATCCATGTGAACATTGATGTCTAATGGATGAGCCTTGCTGGTTGGACTTATTGGTGGTGGTTATTCCTGGAACATCAACATATTTCGAGACAGTGTGGCAGCTTCTTACAGTGAAAACTGATCTGACGGCCGACCATTTCACATGAAGTCAAGTCTAATGAAAAAATGTGGTTATGGTGGTAAGAAAACGCCCACATCCTAACTATCTAACTAACTATCAGCTGCTCCGGCAATGGCTGTTGGGTCTTTGCCATTTCTGCCTTGCCTCTCCGAGATGGCAGTCATCACTCGACCTCAAAAGTTCTGCTGTTTGTCTGGCAATGACAGTTTAATACATATTTCTGGTTTCATCTGACTGACATCGGAATTACTTCCACTATAA
The DNA here is from genome assembly GCF_000972845.2 of Larimichthys crocea. Lineage (NCBI taxonomy): Eukaryota > Metazoa > Chordata > Actinopteri > Sciaenidae > Larimichthys > Larimichthys crocea. The sequence goes on along the minus strand of NC_040027.1, from coordinate 8,604,416 downwards.
AACCAGTTTGGTGGAAGTTAATTGAATTAACTTGGTGGTGGCCAAAGTATTCAGAATTACTGAACCAATAAACCAAACCCTTTCATTGGAACTGCTTTCTGATGACAATATAAATGAAGATATAGTTCAGCTTGGACTATTTTGAGAGAACTTCTTTTCTTGGTGTTAAACAGGCCACTACATCTCAGCCAGTTTCAGCCACTTCAGTTCATTTATATTGAAATGTAATTTAAACACTCTCCTCTGAGTAGAACATGGATGTTCCTTAACAAGGCAGATATTGTGAAAGGTCCCTACAATTTTATCTACATGCTGTTAATGCCTGAAGAGGTACAAAGAGCAAATAAATTACACTTGTACCATTTTTAGTTACATTTCAGCTTATAAATAGCCCTCAGTGTGCTGCGAGCTAACATTCAGCTGACCTCGACTCCACAGGGGAGGCTGATATCATCCCAGGACAGGAAACTGAACCTTTCACAGATATCCTTTCATTATTTTTTCCAACATAAGACACAGAAATATTTTTAAACAAAGACATGCTTCACATTTTGGTTTTGTAACATAAGGCCACCGGGCTCAACACAAGAGTGTGTTTGTTCCTCTGAGTTATTAAAAAGAAACAGGAACAAGAACAAGAACAGTTGCTTTTATTAGATGTTATAAAACCGCCGTTGCTTTCTGGATGTTAGGCGGTCAACAGCTCAGATTTATCTCCCTAACTTCTTCCTCTGTGTCTTGTTGGTGGTCCTACATTGCACATGTGTGTGGTGTAATGGTGAAGTGACACTGACATCTGGTGGTTTGACTTGTAATAACTACATTTGGATGATACATGGACATTTGATCTGTCATTTAAAACTCATTGTGTGACCATTTGGCAACACAAATGCTAAAATCTGAATTCAGTATTGAACCACAAACACGTTGACATCTAAACAGAGCATCAGGTCCAAATATTAAACTAATATCTGTGTGGCTGACTGATGTCTCAACCCTGCTCCACCAACAAACAATTGTATTTCTACTTTTACTTTCTACCTTTTATATAGTTTTCTATTTGCACAGGTTAGGTTCATTCTAATGTATGTTTAATGTATGTTTGGATGCTGCGACTGGACGCTTGAATTTCCCTCTGGATCAATAGTCTGTCTGTCTGTCGGGAAACAAAAAAAACTCTCAGAACTGATAATAATGTATCAAATGAAACATCAAGACATGCACTCTTTATTGATTTAAAACACAGACAGCGTCCTCTTCAGGGCGGAAACGGGAACAGAAGTGTGGGAAAAGATAGAAGATGCCTCATCAATGAGACGGTGATTGTGCTAAACAATAAAATCTCTTTAACCATGTCATGTGATCCATATTCTGCTGATCCGGTTCTGTGCTGCCATTATTCAGTCTGTTCTTTGTTTATCAATCATTGTTTGATTAGGAGGTCACCAATCAGCACAGGAAGAGACTACAATGGACCATCAGGACTGCAGAGAAAGTCGCTGCCCTCCGTTTAAGATTCATGAGACAGGAAGGAAACATCCCTTCAGATCCATCCCACCCCGAACACACAACCAATGCCAACTTCCCCCTCTGGGAGGTGCTGCAGAGCTCTGAATGCCAAAACAAACATCAGCTGTACCTGTGAGCTATTTATTCTCACTGTTTAAGTTTTGTTTTTAAGTCCACTCATCCTGTTTATACTGTATATAAGGTCATATCCACCGATATGATGTAGAACCTGTACAAAGTAGTTTAATGTTTATGTTGTCATGTTGCTGTCTCTGTGTATGCACATTAAGAGTCAGATCAAATTCCTTGTATGTGTACACATACCTGGCCAATAAAAGTGATTCTGTTTGTCACGTGATCTCTTTTTGATAACTGAGGTCGTACTTTTTCACTTCCATTCACTGAAACTCGTTAAAAGCTCTCGTCTAAATACAAAATTGACCTATAAATGAACATTATTACACTACATAATCAAATAACCAACAGATCTAGAGAATACAGCTGTCATAATGACATCAAAATATTAAATTGAACTCAAACTAATGACCATACATACATTATTTAAGATGATCTCAGTGATCAGTTAGTACAATTACAAAATAGATCACAAGAAGATGGTTTCCTAATATATTTTAATCTTGTAACAGTGACTTATTCAGTTTTCCAAAAACTTTTGAATTTCGTCACCGCTTCTTTATCAACCTTAAAAACAAAACTGTGATTGTGGGTTTCTGTCACACCACTGGGGGGCAGTGAAAGGTCGTAAATAAACCCGTACATCCTGTCTGAGCTGAGCTTTTCTTTTTTTTCCATGATCCTTTATAAACATCATAAAGACCATGAGCTGATGACTGTAATGTAACCTGAACGATCAAAGTTAGATGATGTTCCTCTTACATCAGGTGAAGCCACCAATAAGAAAATATAATTAATATCAAATACAACAAGTGATCGCATGAAACAGATGTTTTAATTAGGCTGAATGCCTCAGCTAAATAAAGTGTGAGAAATCATGGACGTACAGTGAACTGAGAATATGTCCTGAATGTGCTGGAGAGAGGACACACTGTATATTCATTAAGTAAGACTAAAAACTTAAGAGCCATAGTCGTCACCGTCACACATGGCTGTTCTGAACCTTCGTGACCTCGAGTTTAAAATAGGTGCCGAGAACACACATTGTTCTACATGTTTCCTTAAGGATGAGGCGCGACCCCCCTTGGTGGCCGTAAAGACGGGAGCAGATCTGGAGTAGATGACCCGATGTGCACATTCCTCAGTGTGTCCCCGAGGACTGGACATGTGCTGTGCATCTCCCAGACACAGACGCACCTCACATCGCTCACATCCATCCCCCTTCATCATGTGTGCTACTGCACAAAAACAAGCAAACACGTGTTTTTATGTCAATGTAACGGGGTAGAAATGAAAGAGCAGGATGTGGAAGGAGGAGAGCAGATAGAAGAGAAGAGAAGAGAGGATTCGGGATAAACATCGGATGAGTGGGCAAGAACAGAGAGGAGGGAAATGCAGCAGTATATTACACTCCAAGCGTGGGAAATCTCCTGGTGTGGGTCCCTTGTGAAAAAGGAAAACTGTGCTATCTAGTGACTCTGAGTTCCTCAGGGTTCACATCCTCTGTCCTCTGAAGGATCGCACAAAAAACAAAAAGGCTTCACACACTGAATATCTGCTGTGTCTTTGAGTGATAGATCATTTCACTTGTGTATTTCGGTAAGGAGTAGCAGTTTTAGTTTCAGTATGACTCGTTCTGGAAAGTGTCAAGACTGTCGGGAGGATCAGCTTCAATCCAGCATATATGCATGTTTTATTTCAGAGTTTTCCAACTCCCTCAGCCTGGAGCCTTCAGCATTACTAACAGCTGACAGCAGTGCGGGAATGTGACTAGCGAGTCCATTTACAAGAGATATTTGTACTTTATTTAAAGGTTTCCATTTACTGCTACTCTATACTTATACGCTACTACAGTTAGGAGGAAAACATTGTACTTTGCACTACATTTACCTGACAGTTATATTTACCTTCAAGGCTTTTTATTCAAATCATAACGGCTGTTATGTCACAACACTTTCCATGTGGATCCTTTCTGGATTGCTGTCCCTATTTAGAGACACTCAACAGTTCCCACCATGAGCAATATTTAATAATGAATCTGTCACAGTCTGCTTAAACCTCTTGCCAAATGAGTTCACACAATGCCGCTAAATCTCTCTGTATTTCGCAGTAATACAGTATATAATACAGTATATAATACAGTATATCGTATTATATACAGTATATTAGCACTTTTACTTTTGAAGTCAAAGATGTGAGTACGTCGTCATGTTTGAGCTCTACAGCTGAACGTGCTCATGACGAGACAAATTGCAGCTTTGTGTGGACACTGAAGTCACTTCCATTACACACAAATGGATAAATGAACAGAAGACAAAGACTAAATAGGACAAATGTTTAGATAATTACAGAGAAGATAATCGAATGATTAAAGAGGCAAACATTTGTTCCGCAGCTCTCCAACATGTTCTGTCGCACACTCTTGTTTAAAAAAATGTCACGTAGCGATCCAGCAGCATGAGGTAACTGAGCTAACTTTGGATGAAATGAGTGTTGCTGCATATTAATCCACAGTTTAGATTTCATGTCAGCTGTTGTTTTTAGATTTTTTTTTACGCAGGCTGACCTCAACACTTTGTCGAAGTCTTTCCCATCGTACATCGTGCTCTGTGGAGGCTCCACACTTTCTTCACAGGAACTGAATTCCTCTTTCTTTTTTTTACGGTCATCACTTTGAATTCTTCGATCTTAAACGCACATCTGCCGGATCTAATCGTGCATGCATTTCACCAGAATGTCAGTGTTGACATGTTTCTGTTGCAGACGCCTCAATAATTAAGACCAGATGTTTACACCATAACAAAGCAGGTCAGAATCTTTTATCACTTTTGTATCTCTTGGTTCAGAGATGAGACAAGAAGTTAATTCATTCCTTAAACTCACGCTGAACTGAACATGTTTGTTTATAGTGTGAGAATTTACTGCTCTGTGCCTCATTCCTTTTTATTCCCTCTCTTTTACAGTTACAATTTGAAACTATGTTGGACTGACACAGCTTATAAATACGACTTTTCAAAGCAGGATTAGACAGCACTTATCCTGACAGAGTTCATGTGAGGTTAATTTATCTCTTGTTTAAAAAAAAAAAAAAAGCAAAGTTATGTAATGTGGCAGAGGTCACCATTCTGGAAAGTCATGACGGCATCTAACACGTAATCTGCAGCAGTGAAGAGAAACACTGTTTAAAGCTAAATTACAACTCGGGCTGACAACTTCTTCATCTTTGTGTGCTGTTGTCAAGTTAGGATCGTCACTTTAATGTGCACGACGAGCAAGATAAAACTATTGACTCAGGAGTCTGCTGGTCTAGGTGGAAGCAACATGGTTGCTATGGTTTCCTATTGGAAAGGGTTGTGCATCTAAACAGTGCATTACTTAACTTCCATGCTGCTTCTCTAAGTACTTTGTGGACCCCATTTCAAAACACTAGAACTAACCCTTAAAGAGAAATCTTAATGTTACAGGATACAGTCAAATTTCAAGACAATATATGCTTCCAACTCCAGCTTGGTAGACATGCAAGTTCATTATCTTGCCCTTGATACATTAAAGCAAAAGGAAGGATGTAGAGGTTCGTCTGGTGGATTTCAAGTTATGCAGAACCGCCTAATATTTGGCAAGAGGGTTGTCCAATTTCCTGTATGTCCCTTTCCTACTTCAACATCACGATATGCCCGTGCACAAAGCCAAATCTGCAGAAGAAGCTTTTTCCCACTTGCACGGAGTCCTGATCCCAAATCCCTTCAGCACCTTTGGAGCTGGAACCTGGACTGCAAGCCGGGGCCTTATTGCCTAACTTAACTCCTCACTAATGCTCTTGTGGCTGAACTGGAACAAACCCCTGTAGGAGAAGTGGGGAGCTGTTATGTCACCATATGAATGCCCACGGTTTCATGAATAATCAGATTCGGATGCGATGTTCAGGTTTCCACTTACCTTTGGCCATGTGTACTTTATTTAATAAAACTGGAGACTTCAGGACATTCAGACCTCAAGTCCATTGATTGTCCAGCGTTCTTTCCTCCCAAGCATGCAGATTTCTACAGTACAATACAGTGTGTCATTACACTCATTAAGAAGCATACTTTCCACAGTAACATAACAACACAGGCCTACATCACGAGAGCCGAGATGGTCACCAGATCAAACTTCCTCTTCAAGTGCTCCGCAGTGCATTAACCCCTCCTACATAACAAACATCATGTACGTGAGCTCCATAGGACACAGGCTGTTCAGGCTTTCCACCGTGTAACTAAACACTTATCCGTTCACTGGCTGCACACACACAGCAAGTCCAGCCAAACAATCACCTCAAACTGTTGCTATTTTCCATATCTTGGCGTAGTTTCACTGTTATGTTTGGTTTGGCTTTTAGTTATATCACCAATTTTAAGGCTATTTGGTCTGATTCTTGTCTAGATCTCTGAAAACCAAACACACTTAGTGATTATCACACGGCATTTAATTTAGGCCTGTAGTCTGTTGTTCTAAAGTTAATCTGATCTGATATAGACGGGAAAGTTCCTTAGCTGTCAAAAAACACACGAATAACTCAAATGGTTGGATGCAGCGTTTCCCGTGCATTTCTGTCCAGCTCACGTATTTTTATGGGTTTCGTGAAGTTGTAATTCTTAAATAAAACCTTAGCTGCCATTGAAACTGTCAGAAACAGTTGGAAGGAAATCCAAACTGTAAATTTATGAAAGCACACGTAGTACCTGCCGAAGGAGTATTGGGTTTACCATGATACTGCAAATCATCCGTGTTACATAAAAAACAGCTCAGCAGTAGATCCGTTGTTAGCATTTAGCAGTGACCCTGCAATGGAAAATCCATTTTATAATTTCCATTTATTTCTCTAAGCCAGGAATGATAACGAATACATCATTATTTATCCTCCTCTTTCCCCGTCTCAGTGTTCAGACCATGATGCTGTAACAGACAAATCCGTCATAATTCCAGAGAAAACAGTCTTTGTAGCTCTTCTCTGTCCCCATGTAAGCTCCAGGTTCACCGGAAAAGCCTTTGCAAATAAACAACTTAACGAAAACAATTAATGATGCTGTGGGAAAAGCGATTTAATTTCCTCTCGCGGGCCTGATGTGGACAGAGCACTGAGAAACTGGACACCCTCCTAATCAAGCCGCCGCATGCCTGAGGTCCAGCATGGCCGGCGTCGCAAGAAAGTGCGGAGCGAGGGTTTGTAGCGGATCTGAAATTTCCTGCCAATTTGAATTCCAATAAAGTGAAAAAGTCAGAGTCTGACAATGTTCAAAATTCTCCTCTCTGATAAAAATCTTATTCACCCTGTCAGTGTTGACCTCTGTGACCTCTCTCCCTCCTCTGTCATCGTGCAGGCATGTTCTATAAGCACTCAGCATAAACGAGTTATGTCACATCCTTTGCACGGGGAAATTTACTGAAGCTCTCAGTGCTCTATGTTATTACATTTTCTAAAATGAATGGATGCGTTGGAGGAAAAATGTTTTTTTGTCTTTCCATGCGATGGAAATTCGTCAACCCAAAAGTATTCACACTACCTAGGGTGATTCCCGCCTCTCAGTCAATGTGAGCTTGGATCGACCGCAGCCCCCCCATGACCCTGATAAGTGGAAAATGGATGATTGGATGGATGGATGGAGATTATCCAAGCGTGCATTAGGTAAGATGAAGGGTGCACCTGTGTCCAACTATATTAGCATGGATTGACTGGAAAAACACATTGGTCTGATGTTTTAAGGTTGGATTTTCTGCTATACCTGATGAAACGGAAAATTCCTCTCAAACAAGATAAGTACATTTCTGTCATGGTACATTTCTGTCTGGTTCCTCCTGTTGTACGGGAGAAACCAGGACATGTATGTCTGCTAGGTCAGAAACTCAAAGTGCCCATTATCTAGCACTGCCTATCAACTGTTTTTTTTAATGAGCTGTCTTTATGGAAAAGGAATAATGACGATGAAGCAGCAGAAGAAGAGCTGGGAACCTCACAGAAAACAAAACACTTACACTGTTATCTCATCCATCTTCTGCATGTCCTGTTTTGATCTTTAATATTTAATCTTAACAGCTTCCATCGTGTCACATCTGAAACCTGAAAGTGGAGATGCTACCCTGGAATGTCATCTACAGGACTCCAGAATGATTTTAAGAGCGGGGTAACATGCCAGCTCAGTAGAGGCTGTTAAACTTTGAAAGCCTTTTTAAAAAAGTCTTTGACGAGTCTATAATCAAGAGACGTTGAGGTACAACTGCATGGACACACATCTGCCAATGAATACAGAATCTGTAGTTCTGTTTTTGTCATCAGAAGCGTTCTGGTTTCCGTTTGTAGTCCGACTACTAATGATCAATCACGTTTGGCCGTGCTTTGGTTGCATGCATGTAAACCGTCCATGCAGAGAGCTAAAGAGGTGGAATACAATGGCTGAACTGCAATCTGGGAACTGATGATTTAGGTATTTCATTATTATTATTATCTGTGTTCATATGCATCTGTGTTCTTTCAGATTAGCAAACTTATTTTAAATTACATTTCTACTAGGGCTGACAGGCAATTAAAAAATCGAATTATTTACATGCTTCGCGATTAATTCATCTTATCGCATATGTGTTGTGAGGAGCATTAAAGATTCAAACGATGTTTCCTTTCATTTTTATTGCATTAGGTTTTCTTTAATTAATTAATCAATCAGTTATTTTCACAAATATCTACACACCAGGCCTTATAGCATATTTTTATACTGTGCTCATCAGCACGATTTAGTACACTGAATGTGTTTTGCTGAGTTTATAAGGAAGACATTATCTCCATAGTGTGTCGGCCAAACCTCCTAGCCTGGAGCAGCCGTTCTCAAAATTAAGTCTCATGACTGATCTGGGTTCAGCAAAGGAAATGGCAATAATAAGGCTCCATTTACCACAGAACCCCTGCTGACATCACCATGACTCCTTTTTCCTCAGAATCACACGTATGCAAACACACACACACACACAGAGCACTCTTGCTTTGCAGTGTTTATCTCATTGTTGACCTTTAACCAATGGGAAGCGAGCGAAATGCCAGGAGAGCTGTCTACAATATCTGTAACCTGAGCCAAGAAGTCAACAATACTCAAAGTTTAGTCCAGGATTGGCACTGGGACATTGGCAGTGTCTATCTGGAATAATGTCAGACCGAGATTAGACTTCGCTTTCCTGTTTGGCCAAAGAGCATCTGGCAACCATGTAGCCTTATTTTCTTTGCTGGAATACGGCAATTATGGCAAATACCACAGATGAAAAAAAAAAAGTGATGATGGCACAACAGAAACATAGGGCTTGTGTAAGTTATGTAAAAATATAGAGATAGGCAGCGCCAGGTGTTGAACGAGACATCCCTCGTGATGGGATCTAAAGAATGAACAGCATTAACAGAATACTTGTATTCAGTCGGCTCTGGCTGCATAACATCTGTTATGGCTTTGAATATTAAAGCAGCATTTGTATTCATCAAGAAAAGCTCTTATATATGCACTGTCATCAGGTCCCATAATTACAATGTTCAGGTTCAGTGGACGTGTAAGTGAATTCAGTAGAAAAACAAGAGCTCAAAACCTGAGCTCAGTGCAGCTACTAAAAATACACCATAATTGACACTTCCTGCATATTACGTATTTTTCAGATTGTTAATTGCAATCAACTGCCGTTTCATCCTTTCTCATGCCATTTGGTGATCATTACTCCTGAAAAACAGTATTTGACAGCGTTGCTTGAGCTTTCAGAAATGCTATTACATGTCTAAATTGAGCGTAGAGCTTCTGTCAGCGGGGTAAACAAAGCACCTGGATGCCAACTGGTGCAAGTTTATTTGAACAGCGGTGCAGCTTGTGCCGTTGGCCTAAGTACACAAGCACTCAAAGGACTGTCCCCCTCTGAACTTTGGCTTCCAGGAAATTCTGTAATGAAAGCAGACCTCATATGTAGCTTTGTGTGCTTGCCTCGTCCGTGAAGCCGTTACTGGAGCTAAACGGACAAAAAAACAGCATTGTTCAAGTTTTCAGGCGATGTGAACCTCATGCTAGATTTCTTTCTTGCACCACACCTACAAGGTCACATAACTGTGGACCCTTTTACTGGTTTCAATTCTAGAAGACAATGTAAAGAGAAAACAGGAAGTGAAACACTTATTATTTTGAACTACAATTGAATGGCTGACCTGCCACAAGTCTTGGAGATATTCAGCCCTAATTGTGCGTCCACCTCATGTCAGGACGAGGGGAAAAAAGAATCATCCAACGAATAGTCCATGTCCCCAGACTCATTTGTTGAACGGTCATTTGCACACTACGACATTTCCCTTTTCTAACCATGCAGATAATTGCTGATCTTGATATATTTCAAAGAAAATGATCAGAATACCCGTCATACGTCCATCATTAGCACAAATAGACACTCGACAAACATACAGTACGATAATGAGCACTTGTCCTTTGCCTTGGTAATCCATCCACCTGACAGGCGAGGCATATCTAGATTGTAATTAAACAGTATGATTATGACACAGATTAGCCTTGGGCTTGTCACAGTAAAGGGACATTTTATAGTGTGCAGCTTTATCTTTTTCAAGGACTTATCCATGACCTCAACCAAAGTTGGGTGAAAATGCTGCAGGAGACATTTTTCAAGGTTTCTGGTTATAGAACCAGTAAAAACAAGGAGATGTAAACAAACAGCTCCGCACCAGGTTTTGTTATCAGTCCTGGAATAAAAACAGACAATTTAAGTCCAGTCAATCTCAATAAGTGCAGCTCTTATATAACGGACAGGCCCCTATTGTCTGGCTGTAACAAGGGCGTTAATAACATGGTACTGAAACCTGTGTTTTCTGAATACATTGCCGTGCCAACAAACTGATCTCTCTTAATAGCTACCGGCTGCATAGCATGGATCACAGTACAATGTGCCTCAGGCTCATGTGAGAAGCTCATGTATCTTTCAACAGTTCTTCAGCCTGTTTATTTATTTGTTAGTTGAGTTAAACTGTGTTAAATTAGAATTTTCCACGGCTCTTCTGGCTCATATGTGGATATTCATCTCATCGAGGGTTGTTTACCTTCAATGTTCTGTACGTGTTTTTGCACACTGTGCATAAATAAATTACCCGGGTCCAGTCAAGTTGCTAAGTAAGTAATCTACTCATTTCAACGTGAGACCGTGTTACTAAAGTTTGTTTAATATATTGGAATTATGCTTCCCATTTGTCCAGATATTACTCTTAGTATCAGACATGGACTGCCATGTGTGTACTATATTCACATTAAAATGTAGATGTACAAAAATATACTTTAAATTTAAGTAATTTGATTGGACAGGAGTCATTTCATGACGGCTTATATAGAGTACTACATCACTACTACTACACGTATCACTCTACTTCACTGGTGTTCTAAATTTTGTTATCTTAAATTGTAACAAACTTTGATCATTTTGCCACCAAGATAATATTTTTTTCACCTATCATTTGAGCTAAAGTCGTCACAAGAGGTTGAACCTAGATAAAGTTAGAGAAGCGCTAAATCAAAGTTAACCCTGTAAATCAAACACCATGGGATTTGAGCTGCTTTCAGACTTGGTTAAGTCTCAGAAATATTAATGTCGGCTGGGTTGCGGTAGATTATAGACTTATAGATCAAAGCTAACAAGCTACTGTTGAGGAAAATGTTAATGAGTTGCTTGGCAACTATAATCTATGACCGAATCATTCGATTCAAACTTGTTATAAAACCTACAAGGTGCTCCGAGGTTGGGGTGAGTTATATCAGCTCCCTCACACAGGGAATTAATACATTTAGAATGATGGAGTCAAGATGAGGCAGCATCTTTTTCTTCATGTGTCATAATTTGCAACACTGTCTCCATGATTTACAGCTAATTAGTTTGACCAATTAGGAGGGAATCCTTCATTCTAATTTTGGAATTGTATGGATTTCATTCATTAGCAATGTTTGTCAGGATGTCAGGGAAGCTGGTTGACATATGAAGGAAAAGTCATCCTGAGTCCTGCACGTGGTTGTGTAAATCCTAGTTTCTCATACCTCACTGCTTTGACCTTTTTAATATTTCATTTCATATCAAGACTATGATCTTAACCACAAGAAGGTTAATTATGCTTTAGGTGCTGCAGGCGGATATTGGATTACACAAGCGGATATTGAAGGTAAAATCGATTAGATACAGTATCAGCATCTTATTACTTTGCCAATACATTAATTAAAGACATTTCCTCATTGTGTTGTAATCTGGGCAGCATTAGATATCTCTCAAAATATATTTGGTTTTGCAAATGAGTAAATCTAATTTAAAGATACAAGGGTTTTTTTGCACTACATCCCAAAATAGCTGTTCAGAAAAGACAGAGTTAGTTGTTTTATTTATGGAAAATGCCAGATGACTGTGCAAGAGTAAAAAGTCTTGAGAACTGATAGAAAATGTGAAGCATCATTTGATGAGACGTCACTTTTGGATGTGAAGTTTTTTAATAAATGCCCATGTTGGCCTAAAGCTGCCAAATAAACTCTTGTGTTCAAAAAGTAGCAACGTCTTGAGTTGCCTGAGACATTTTTATTAAATGCATACACAAAAGATTAATGCGGTTCAGCTTAATAAAGTGGATGTAAGAGATTTTCAAATGAGATACTTGGATACAGAATTGCTATAGATTAGTTTTCATCGCCATAGAAACAGAGAGAAAAAGACTATTTGTCACTTTTATCTTTGTTATGACTTGGTTACATAATGAGCTTTGCCAGGCAGTATTGTAACATAGAAACTCAGCATGATCTTTTCAAAAACTAAACCTGTCTCTGCACTAAATTTAGCATTTTATTATGATGAAATTCAATATATATATTATAAATACACGAGTGAATGCTTCAGAAAGAGTTGGCAAGCTCAGCTATGAGCCATCTGCCTTGTGTGAGTATAACATACAAAATAAATGAGAGAGCATCCAGCTCAGAATAATAAAAATACTTCACTCCTTCTTCATTTTTCAGCAGCATCACGTACAGTAGATCTACTGGAATACATTCAGAAAAACATGTTTTCTGAATCCAAAGACATGTTTGAAAGGGGAGAGCTTCAGGGCATGTGATGTTCTGTCATGACCAGAGAGTTTATGTAATATAAAGCTTCATAATGACAAGCTGGCGACCTGAAAAGCCCCCGTCTACTGACAGTAATAAAGAGTACATGTGTTCATCTAGTTCTTCCAAACATATAATAAAAATGTCAAGGGTAAAAACACTCCAGTCTGCAGTGATTTAAAGAAAAATGAAGCTACTAAAGGCAAAAGAAAAAAGCGATGCTGACTCTGGGAGAGTGGAAATTTAAGAGCAGATTCAGATTTGTTTGAAAGATCACATCCAAACTCCTTTTTGTTTCTGCTACACATGAGACGAACCTCAGCGGCAGCGTTTTTTTGTTCAAATACTTTTCTACTGAAGCAGCTGTGCGAAGAATAATTGTGCTGCTCTCTGAGAGCGGCCGTGGCACTCTGCTGTTAACCGCTGCAAAAGCTTTTGGAGATAGAAGGTCATGTGGAATTGTGCTTACAAAGTTTGTAATGACGGACAGACACTGTGCAAGTTTTAAAGTTCAGATTTGTAGGATGTAGTGATGAAGTTGAAGATTGGAACGAACTGAATACCCCTCGCCTCACCCTCCCTTCCAAGTGTGTGGGGGGGAAAAAAAACTATGGTGGCTGCTGTAGAAACATGTTGGACTCCTTGGAAAAGGAACCAGGCTCATTGTGAGGTAATGAAAACACTTTTTATTTCAGGTGATTATGCACAAATGAAAACATAGTTATGCATTTATCTTAAACACTGAACTCTGATTTAACCACATTTAACCAAATCAGCCGTGGTGTGATGATCAGTTTGCAGGAGGTTGCAACACAAAAGTATTACCCAGACAATCAACAGTCTGGCTGCTGGGATGACTGATCCTATTTCTGATTTGTAAGAAGTTTCGGGTGGCTGGGGACACCTCATGGCTCAGCGGATAAGTGAATTACTCCTATAAAAAAAAATGATTCATGAGATTTAAAATGACCATTTGAGAAACTTAAGTAAAAAAGTACAGTTGACATTTTTTGGGATGTGATAACTGTTGTAAGTAATGTTTAGGTTGGCAAATTAAAGTTTCACACGGTGTTGTTGTTGTTGTCTTTTTGAGATTTTAGTTTAAAATGTCGCCTGATGTGGTTTGCCACTGGAAGCTGCCTGTTGTTCTAGGTATATACCATAGTGAGATGAACAGTGGATTACTGGTTTAGAAATTAGTTGGGTAAAGAGCAGAAGTAGAGTTTAACACATTTCTTGTTACGTGTGTGTTACTTAATAATTTCTTACTACACTCACTCTGCTAAAGGCATAAAAAAAAATCCTAAAACTAGGAGCTTCGGTCAGCTGTCCTGCAGTTTGAGCAACAGTTTGATTCCCCACATTCAAAAGATGTGTATAAACTGAAGGAAGCTTCTATTAATATTACCAACATACTATTTTACATGAGACTCCTGTAGTCTGGACGGAAACTGGAAACTTTCAGTAGGGTGGTAGGATAAAGTATTGGGTATTGAACTTTTTTGATCAACAACTAAAGCCTCGCAGACGATGGAAAAACTGTCAGATATAAAAAGCAGGGATCAAATACCTGCTAACATTTATTATGTTATTTCTTTGTTGAGAGATTCTTGATTAAAAATCTGATGTAAACTGGTTTCATTCAGCCTTACCTCTTGTGCAGCTGCTTAGACAGCACTCAACATATCAGAGGTTTAAATCAGGTTTATATTTGTTAAAGTACGATCAGTAAATATTTAGAAAATGCACTTTAGCTCTAAAAATAAGCACAAATGGTCTTAATCTGCATCCTGCACGCTGGTGCTGGGTCTGTCTGTTAATTGAAACCTCAAAGCGAGCAGCCATTCACGTATGAAAACCCGCCCTTCCTCAGCCGTGCTACTCGTTGCTTGTACACATTCCAGTGTGATTGGCTTAGCTGTTGGCCCGAAGCCCAAAGGACGTCTGTATAAAACTCCCCATGTGCTGAAAGCCAGAGTCAGAAAGCAAAACGAGACTCACAGTGAGCAACAGCAACAGGAAAACTGAATTCATTCTTAAATATACTGCGACTGAAAGTGCTGGACAATGTGTAAAGGATTAGCTGCCTTACCCCAAACCTGCCTCGAAAGGTGAGACCTGCATCATCTCTTTTCTTTTCCTGTCATGTCTAAACATTGTGTTCCTCTGAAAAAGTTTGACTTTATTTCAAGAGTTTATTATACTGTGTCAAAAAAGGTTTAAAACATAAACTGTAAATCATTTCTGCAGTTTCCATCGGACAGAGTTTGACAGCTTAAAGTTAATCTTTGTGAACTTTTTACTTTCTAAAAAGGAATTCAGAACTTTTGACCTGAAGAACATTTTATTCTGTGTTATTCTACTATTTAATACTTAACTTGGAAGTTGCTGGTTTATGCTGATTACTCAAGAGAGTCAGAGAAATGTATTGTGTTGCTCGTGCACTCGAGCTGTGCGCTCAGAGAGATGAAGAAAATTCTTGTTGACACAGAACAATACACAACCACAATCAATGAAACATTTTCACAGTTTCGTTAGAATTGCTTTTCAAATGTGATGCTGTGCAGGTTTTTGTTCTTTATTCAAATACAAAAGAGTTCAACATTTTTGTCCAGAGTAATTAATTCTAATTAGATTAGTCATTCAGAGTTAAATAAATATTGTCATTTTGTTTAGTTTTGTTGCCATAACTGGTACTTTTCCCTTTCCCTAAAAATGACTTTTGTAGTTTTGAATTACGTTATCAGCCAACTACCGTATGTTTCATCTTAATGTCTTCTATAAATAAAATATACCAGAGTCATGTTAAAGAGATAATGACGCATCATGATTACATTACTGTGTCTAAGTAGTTAAAACAGAGACTGCTTCTGCTTTGCGTCCTCCAGGGCGAAGGAGATCAAGTCGAAATTGGGAGTTTTGCTGCAGAAGCCAGAAAATGCCATTGACCTCATCATCCCCTACCCTGAGAAGGCTGAGAAGAAGCCGGAGAAGCTGCAGAAGTGAGTCCTCCTTTATCTGCTTCTCCTCAGGGAGATGAATGACCGTGGAATGATGTTTGCCACCTTGTTAAGCAGATAACTCATGACTAAGTGGCGGAGCAGAGCTCCAAACAGGTACAAGATGCGGAGATCAAAGCACGTTAAACATCTTCAGACCATGACTGGGCTCAGATCTCAGCGTTTGCATGACTTCCATAGGCATTACCCTAAAAAGAAGAGTTAAAGATTAATTTTGTATATATGATCTATTAGATGTTGACCTACTTTTCTTTTTCTTTGTTATTGTTATTTCATACACATCAGCAACCCTGTGAGGAGGAGTAATAGAGAAGTGTTGTTTCCTGTGAACTGTGTTATGAGAATCTGACATTTGATGGAAACTTACAAAGTTCTTGAGTTGGAAAAAATAATTATTCTGATCAAAGCAGAATATTTTTAACCTTGAATTGTCCCCAGTGTGGCGAGGCATCAGCTGAGGCTTGATGTTGCTTTGCAGTATTCTTTCAATGTGTTTCAGCACTGGGACTTTCGGTCTTTATAACGTCCCCGCGACTGTAATTCATGATGATGATAATTGGCATTAGCCTTTACATCTATTGAAAAGCCGTTATTCGTGTACATTTGTTCAGTTATTTATATTTGATTTAATTTAGTGCTCGTCCAGTGCTCATTAAGAAACATCAGCCTATAGTAAATGTTCCATGACAGATCTGTTCTTTTACTAAGACACCTCACTGGGTCTTCAGTCTGTCATTGGTCCTTCCAGCTCATTTTAAGGCTAAGAAACATTGCTTTGGAAACTTTCTTCTAAATGTGACAGAAAGGGACATGCAGTTTCAGAAACGTTACTCCTTTCCACTTATTCAAAGATTCAGCCCAATGACTAAATGCTCCCGTGATTCGTCCGACACATACCAGACGCAATCTATTCTCAGTGGATGTTTTCCAGACTTTAAATCTTGCAGGGGGAAGCTGAGATCAAAGGATGCAGTCTGGCTTTGTGAGACTGGAACCGTGCATCAAAAATGTATTCGAATATTTATAGCGTGTTGTTTGAAGTTTTTCTGTTTTTCTTTGTAGAGTCTTTGTAGAACACGTAATGAAAAAGTTATATCGATCATCAAGACTCATTTGTGATTGAAATCAAAACTTTTTCCCACACACTGAAACTTGAGTATTCTGTATTGTAGCTTGGATTTGATCGTTTTAACCAGTTTTGTTGATGCCTCCTGACTAAACTGAGGTACTCTGTGTGCAGGCCTACTCCTGAGGAGGCTGCTCAGTGGCGTGAAAGTCTGGACAGAGTCCTGAACAACGGCTGTACGTGAACCCTCTCTTACTCACCCTCTCTTTCTCTCTCTCACACACAAACACTTACAGTATGTGTGTCACTGCATTAACTTACATCCATTCCCTGGAGGCTTACCGGTCCAAGAAAACGAGTCTTAACCCTTTTGTCCCCGTATGGTTCTGCGTCCCCGTATTGTGACTAAGCAGACTGTGACGTTGGTCCCCACGACGTCATTAGGAGTAACAGTTGGATTTTAAATGTGTCTCATTATCTTGCTGACTTAATGAACTGAGGAGCAGACCTTCAGGTTTACATTTTCAATGTCATATGTTCTTTATCCAACAATACTCAATCTTTCAAACCTGCCCTTAAGTTAAAAGAAATAAAAAACAACATGCCTTTAAAGTAACGTAATGTTACCAGAGATTTTTTTCTTCTTTTAGAAATCATGGCACATTTCTGCACACTGGTGTTTTGCACAAATAGCCGAGGAGACGTTCATTTCCTCCTTGTATAAATCCAAAGATGCAAACCCAAACACTTAGGGTCATTATCGCATCATTATTTCACATTTTTACAAATCCGTGGTCATTATGTAACAGCTAGAACTTAACCAAAGGGAGAAGACATCACTTCCACCGAGGTCTGCTGTCTAGTACAGTACATCTATCAGGGTCTGGTTCCCATAGCAACAACAGAGCTTGTGTGCATAAAACATGTCAAGTTTTCCATTTAAGTTAGTTAGAATTGATGTTTTTAATAAGATTCTCATTGTTGCAGGGTTTTTTTTAATTAACTGTACCCGCTTCCCTAAACCCTAAAGTAATCTCATCTTTAGGGTGTTTTTTTTAAGCACCTCTGACACAGTTTTGCTCAGTTTGGATTAAAACATCTGCAGCAAGAATTTTACAAACGGAAGTTATCCAGCATCACCTTTTCCTAATGTAAAACTGTCACATAATCATAGTTTGCAGGAGATCGTGTTACAGAGAGACATGTAAACATTGCTCATGTGGAGAAAAACACCAGAAACACCTCCGGCTCTACTGTTTACTTCACCAAGTGCACAGAACGCCTGAGAGCAGCACTGATGATTAACTCCAATGGGTAATGGTATTTAACGCTACATGTAAACTCTCCTGCTAATAAGTCACTTAAGCTGCCCCTGTGCATAAAGAACAGATCCACGTACAGATGTTACTGACCAGCTAATGTGCACGGAGAAACATTTTCTCTGCACAGCTCAGTAGGTGGTAAAAGACCTTTCTAAGTGGCTCCTACAGCAAAGTGTAGGGCAGGAAGATTTATGTTCCACCTTTGTTTGCATGCCTGCATGAATGTGTGTATGCATGTGTGTGTGTGTATCAGTCCATGGAGGGTATGAGTGTTATGGTAACATCTCCAGGGAGAAGTCTAAATGATTCCACCAGCATTGATTTATTGCACGGCTCGTGTAAACTGCTTCATGCGATTTTTACTTTTGCATTATTCTTTATGGCCTCTCCCCTGTTAATTCCCATGAGATTCTCAGTGACTTATCGCCTCTCAGATGGAGCATCAACCCCCCCTCCTTCACCTGAGAGCTACAAATTGCACGATGCATCAAGAAATAAATAATGCATGATTACTGTTAGATATGAACTTGTGGAAAAATTAATCTAATTTTCACGTTGATGCAGTTTTTAATTAGAGGACCTCTTCAGTGTTTAGTTATTTGAAAGATTACGCAGCTTGTTCAATCTATTAGGACGAGTGAAGTTAATTAAAACTTAATTTTAATAAAGTTAATTGCACAGGAAAATCTAGCAGACGTGCAAGTGCATGATTATGAAATCATGAATGCATGAAAAACAAACAAACACGAGGCTGTGAAACGCAAACAGCTTGTCGTCGGTGCCTGTGCGTGTGAGCTTCTCCTTTTGTTCCGGTCCTTGTAATGAAAGGATGAAATGTCTTTCAGGGGAAAACAAAACAAAAAAACAAAAAAAAGCTGCAGCTTGATTGAGACTCGGTGCTATTTTGAACCAAACTAGCCATGGAGATCACAGATAAAAGCCTGAGGCCAGAAGAGAATGCTTATCTTCTGCAGCACATGCTGCTTCAGACAATGGGAACTTTTTCAGACATTATGTTATATTACAATGCTCTTTGCTGAAATGACTGGTTGTTTTATCGAGCCTCATCAAGGATCTGAATGTTTCTACTGCTTTATCCGAATCAAAGTTATACATTCATTCACACACACTTCTTTTTTGACTCTTCCGAAAGGTTGACATCTCCCACATGGCTCAGTCTGTGGGAAACTAAAAAGTGCAACAAACTAACAATATATATATCATTTTATCTCATAACGCAGCATTTTTAGAATGTTAAATGCAGCTTTCCTTTTATTTTCCACTAAATCTGTTTAAATAATGACCTTTTGGGCCAAGCTGCCTGTTTTTAAAATGTTCCATTAAAACAAAACACAATTCTCATGAGGTATTAGACATCTGGTATGCGAGAATACGAGTGTCACTGCTGGAAAAAACAGGTGTCACTTGGAAAATAACGACATTAAAAGGTGGGAGTGTGTTCTCCAGCTGATAAAGCTTCTTAACAATTTCATAATTTACTACACAGAATATGTAATTTTGGTGCCAGTCCAATGGCGCCCAAACATTTAACTCCTGTTTACTCTGATCCTGGCTGTGAAGCATTTTATCAGAGCAGTTGGCATGGATGAAAGCTGTTAATCTAGGGCGGCGGACAGATGGTCCGATGATTATTGTGGTTTTATGGGGGTCATTTTCCCGTTCATTCCTCACACAAACACATTTTTTATGGACGGATTTGACATCTCGACAACTTAAGAACAGACTCATTACACAGTATTTTGAGATTTATGGTCTACTTTGTGACAAACTGTAAATTCACTATCTTGCCATTTTGTCTTTCACCTTGTCCTGTGCTGTAACATCTTTCAATCAAGCCAATTTCGAAAATCTCCAAATGGCAGCATATTTACTTTAAAATAAATGCATGAAAAAGTTTAAATCATTTGTTGTTCCGTACTTCATTATATATCCTGACTCTCACCCCGTCCTCTCTCCATCAGATGGTCTGAATGCTTTCCGCAGTTTCCTGCAGTCAGAGTTCAGCGATGAGAATATTGAGTTCTGGATGTCCTGTGAGGACTTTAAGAAGACCAAGAACCCCATGAAGATGGCTGCCAAGGCCAAGAAGATCTATGAAGACTTCATCCAGTCCGAGGGACCCAGAGAGGTCAGGGACTTCCTGTGACTTCACCCTTTTTTTATGAGCTCAACTCCACATGGAATAGAAAGAAATATCAAGTTCATCTCATGTAGCTGGTGTTACGTGATGGGTTTCACTTCTGATCTCTCTAAAATGAAACAGGTTCATCCATCAGGCGGCTGCAGTCGCTTACAAAATATGATAAATTCCAAATAAAATATAAATTCTGTGCCAATTCCACACCACAGCAAGTTCATTTCAGGGGGTAATATTGTTCCTTTTACTGAACATTAGAGTTTTCCATTGGCTCAACTTAGTGAAACAAATTAAAGAAATATTTATTCATAAATTCATTCACTGCCTCGTTGACAATAAGATGAGATTGAATCCAGTTAGCTTAAAGATTGGAAACAGTGGAATACAACTAGCCACAAATGTACCACGACCACCAAGTAAAATATATAGAAATATAAATAAATCATGATCACTAAAGAAATACATGACAAATAAATATCTCATTGTACCACAGGCAGCAGAGAAGTCTCACGGGTGTTTTTACATTTCACATAAAGAAATAAATCTATGTGATCTTGTATTTACAATGATGCAGTTTATTAATTCACTACCAGTTAATGTAGCTTATATATTAATTAACTTGGTGTCAGTCAAATATGTCAACACTGATTAAGATTTAACATCAGACATATTGAGCAGATGAAGCAGTTAAAAGAAAATCTTGGATCTCCACAATGTCAGCTGATTGGAGACTTTTTTTTAGCTTGATTAATTTATTGAATTATCTAAAGATTTTTAGACAGAAAAGAAGGTTTGAGTTGGGTTTTTTTTTTGTATGTGTGTGTCTTCCTCTTTATATAATCCATCCACTGGTTGGAAAGTGTTAAAATTCTCCAAATCTGAAGGACAGGGCTAAAGTCTACCATCAAAAAAAATGTGTTTCAACTCCACAAGCAGTCAAAACCAAACTAGAAGAGTACAATATGGATTGGTATTACACGTTTGTGCATGAATGAAGTTCAAACTCTATAAAAAGGACTGTTGCTATCAGCCAACATGCCATTCCTCATCATCGTCTCATCTGATAATAAACCCTGGAAAATGCCCAATAATTACTTTTTAAAAAGCTTCTTTCAGCTGGTCTCATATATCAATCAATACTTGTATATTTCACTTCTAATACTTGTTTCTTTTCATTTTCGGTAAAACTTTGGATCCAAGTCCAACTTCCAATTGACCATTTTTCCATTGAAGTCATTATTTATAGTCTAAATAGACCTAAATTTATTACAGCCCAGAATTTTTTTCCATTACAATCAGTCCGACTAATTTAAACCAGTTGCCGTAAACAAGTCAAATTTTTGAGTAATCACCATGACTTAATTTAGGTAATATGTTTACATTTTATTTTGAAATAAACATCACAACTGGCTGGTTAAAATAAACAATACCATTATATTGATGTGGATTCATCATTTTCCTCTTCGAGCCTTTGACAGCAGACACATCTTTTCCGCGTCATCAGTACTCGTGCCATCAATACTTTTTGTTCATTCAACCTTCATCCTCATTGTATCCTGTTGTCCTCCCATTACAGGTGAACATTGACCACTTCACCA
This sequence comes from Larimichthys crocea, assembly GCF_000972845.2. NCBI lineage: Eukaryota > Metazoa > Chordata > Actinopteri > Sciaenidae > Larimichthys > Larimichthys crocea. The sequence goes on along the minus strand of NC_040027.1, from coordinate 8,582,482 downwards.
AGGACGTGACCCTGAGAAACTTGGTGGATCTCTCCCCTGCGACCTTTGACCTGGCTCAGAAGAGGATCTTCGCCCTGATGGAGAAAGACTCCTTTGGTCGTTTCCTCCGGTCTGAGCAATACCAGGAGCTTCTGGTCAACTAAGCCAGAGCGGGAGTCTGGGGAACTTGGGTGGGGGGGTGGCGGGGAGGTTTCAAACAGCAGTACATAATATGAAATTAATAGAAGACTAATCTTTTTAAATTAAGTGTTTCTAATAAACTACAAACTGTGTAAGACAGCCTCAGAACCGAAGACTTTTATTTATTCAAATTATCCAAAACAATGAAGTGTGAGAAAATTATATTTTCAAATTGTACTTCAAATGTAACTAAAGAGAGAAACTGCCTTTTGAAATAACCCTGCCTCCCCACCCAACACACACACACACACACACACATATGTTCTTGAACTTCTACACTCCCTATCATAGAAAAGTATTGGTTTCCAGAAATACCTCACTCAATCAAAAATGGCCTTAAGAAACATGATTGGTTCTCACACAAAGGTAGAAGTACAGGAACACACACACATACAAAATAAATGCGCACACACACACTCAAGATCTACATCAAAACATACACCGATTTGTCTCCATGAAGAACAAGAACAAGGTTGAAGAATTGTTCAACCTTTGGATGCACGCGGTAGATCTTAATGTTCATTAAAGGATCCCTTGAAATTATCTGACGTCAAGGTTGTGCGTCAAGGTGTTGCAGCTTTGCCAGACCTGTCTATACAGATTTACAGTGTTGTGTAAGCTTGACCCAATTGATTGCCACCATCGCATAGTCCATAGTCTTCCTCGTTTTTCCTTCAGCCTGCTCTGTATTGTCTGGTCCAAGTAGATCCATTACAATTTTGCAGTGTTTGCACAGTCTGAAAAGCAGCATCACAGGTACAGCTGGGCCTTTTCTTTCCTCACAGAATGGAGATGGTCTTTGGTAGCACAACACTCTGACGCACCAGTATGAATTAGCTTTAACGCCAAAGTCACTTCTGGCCTTTTTAGTGACCTTGACCAGAAATCCACTGGCACCGTTGAAGCGATTCTTTTTATTTTAATATTCCTGATTATCTTATGATTATAATAATAAGTCACTTTATTGAACTCAACTTCTAGTCTATGTCATGTCATAAACACCCCTTCAGTAGAAAGGGTCTTGTTTTAAGTCAAAGTTTACCAAATTTAAATCTGACTGAATGAAAAGCATTCTGCATTTTTTCTTTAACCCCATAAAGATTAACCCTAAATGTTAAATCCAGACTCTGGTGTCGACCCTTGCAGACATTAAAACCAGACAGATGTCAGAGAGACGTTGTGGTTTTTCCAAGATTAAAATGGAATTAGTGCAATTTTGAGTTCCTGGATATGATATGACCTATAACGTTTTCTGTCTATGGGAGAAGACCATTGGGAAAACTCTAAATAGAATAACAGTTTGGTGTTTATTTAAATAATTTCCAGTGACAACCGAACATTTTGTCATTAAATAAAAGAACTTGCAACAGAGTGGACCCTCTTCTAGTATCAATGCCTGACAAATGATTATTACATGCACATACAACTCTTTTTGTCTCTTCCACTCTCTCACATAGCAGTAAGTTTGGATTGTCACCAAACAACCCATTCCCACCCTGACCCTTTTTGGTTTGCGATGCATCGTGTGAGAGCCGTCCTTGAGAACAGTGCTGGTTGGTTGGCTCAGTGGTCGAGCTCCTTGGCTACCACTGAACTGCAAGTTGCTAAGATGGGAAAATCAAGTAGGAGGGATTCTAAAGAAAGAAGAAGCGAACAGGGCCGTGATTCTAACAGAGAAAAGTCTGTTTCCCATGTGATGATACCAAAGTAGTATGCATGCTGAGTCACTAAAGGAGAACCAGACCTGGTTTTAGTGCTAATTCACCAGAAAAAGAATGCATGGGAGACAGAACTTGCAGGGTTTCAGCACTGGACGATGTCAATACTGGTTATGAGACATCATATTTAATCATGTGTTTAATCATAAAGGAAATTTAAAGGAAATAGAGGCATTGCAATCACAAATACTGCATTTAAAATAGTCACGGTTATCAGTCTGGTGATATATGTTCTTTACACTTGTACTTATCTTCCAGGTCAACACTTCTAACTGTAACAAAACACTGGTTTGAATCTAACTTACAGACAGACGGAGCTGATGGTGAATTTGGTGCCGGTGTGCAAAGTTTCATAAATATATAAAGCTGAATGTAGCAGTCATAAAGTGTGATTATATTTACTCTTTAATGCTTTTTTATATATTACAAAAAGCATATATGTCTTAACCAACACAAGAATATTGTTATCAGGATATTCAGCATTTTAGAAGTCCTTATTGTTTGCAAACTAAAAACTGAAAATATTACTCATCAGGAGTGACGTATTTTGGCAACTTTGTGTCAACTTTGTTTTGTTTTTTTGGAGGTAAAAATTCAGAAGGGCATTGGAACCATCCACAAATGTAAGAGAATCTGATTTACTGCAGTTTTAAACGGCGTTGACAAGGTTTTATTATGTCACAGATTGGCCAGTCTGGTGTCATAACCTTGAATGTCATACATCGTATCACAGAAATATCAATAAGGGCTTTAACAGTGCTGAGTGTGCATTACTTGTTGTAGCCTTGCATGTACGTTTTGTAGTCGACCACATAAAAAATATATATGCATACAATTCCTGAAGATGTATTTATTTTATGTGTAAATATCGACTATTTACAAAGCAAATGTGTCTAAGTTATTCTTCCATACGAAAAGTGGAACCCATGAGTGGAGAGCTGACGGGGACTCTTCCCAGTCTGTTCACTGTCATAAAAGAAGAAACACCTGACTATGAATTGTCACTTTGTTTTTCTTCATTAGAAACGTATTCATCATGTGTCACGATCTTTGAGGCTGCAATGAAAACAGTAGAACACGAAACCCTTCAAGAAACATCGTTCATTATTGTTCCCATGGCGTCAAAATTATTATTATATGTTTCCACTTTGTATCATCTATTCTCCAGCAATTTTCCAAAGTTCTCCAGTATCCTTGAGGGTATTTTAGTTTGTCATTTCCAGATAAAGGATGAAAAGCTGATGATTCATCCGGCATATGCTTATTTTACATGCAATGAACTGTTTTCTTGCTTACGACGCTGCCGGAGCTGAGTGCTTCCTGTGTGATAAAGAGCGACTCTTAGGCCTGCTGCGTGTATCTACAGCCGGGCAACTTTAAAGTTTCCTAATGGACAGATAGCTTCATTCTAACCACTTCCTTAAGTAGCCTACTGCTAATTAACTGCTGTTAACTGAATCTGCAGTCATATCAGGCAACAGGACCGGACCAGATTAGAGCAACAGAGAATAACGTTACAGCACCAAGTGGGTTTACAGACTTTCCCTGATGAAACATTGTCAGCCGTGCAGCTAACTAAGGTGACACAGCCCGGTATGCCATGAGCCAAACCTAGGAAAGAAAACCACCTCTGTACACTCCCTGTCAAACAAAGCAGCCCAACCAGAGTTACTATAGTGGACATGATCCCTCACTGGCTTCCCAGCAATTTAAAGCTTGTTTAAAGAAAATCTTTTACAAAAAGTTTGGTGTACATTTGGCAAAATGTCTGTTAAGTAGTTCTGGGATTATCTTTAACTATTAAACAAACCGTTACAGAAGCCCTTAAAGTAAAACAGCTCTAAGAAAAACAGATTTTTTTCGTACATCTGCAATTCCTCCATCGGAGTAAATTAATCGTTGCGAGGAACAAAGCAGCATGTGAAGAGCACGGCCCTGACATGCATCAGCGATGAGTGAAAAAACAGAGCGGAAACAGATGCGGCTGATGAACCGGCTGCCAACACAAACACTGTAAGAGGCTTTTTTTTTGCATGGACACATCCACCACTACTACCACAGTTCCTAGAAATAGATGGAAAAGGTCCCTAACGGAGGTTAGTGACGTTTGTGACAAACGTTTGTTTGAGTTTAACTCGCTGCTTTTACGGTCACATTTACATCACTATGAGGCCTCGAAGTAGCTTCTGAGAAAAGTATGTGTGCGCACACATAACAAGGCAGAACTCTAAAATGATCTCAAGGTTTAAATGTTTCTGGTTCTTTTGTGTTAACAATCACTGCTGTTGAAACCGTAATAATATAAGAAAGGCAGAATAAAAAAAGAGTTTGATCCCGATAACATAAGAATCTCCTTTTCTTAATTTCACCTGATTCGTGACTTGGCTTTCTTCCAGATGTGCCAGAAGAAGATGAAGAATTTCACTCGGGATTGCTTGATATGAATCTCATGATAATGTTTTCATACAAAGATTAGTCTCGCCTGCTGTGCCAGCAGTAATGATTAGCCCTCTAAGCACGAGCAGACCTTTTCAAATCTGTCTCTGGAGCGAAAACAGTGATCAGACTTTAGATGAGAACTTACATGTTTCATATGAAGTCAAATCTTTGAGTGACTCAGCTTCAACCTATGGGAGCGACTTCTGAATGGAAAGTTATACAGACACGCTATCTAAACTTGGGAACAAAACAGATTTGTAGTCCCCTGAGTCTTTGCTGATGGATTAAGACCATAAAACTATACAGTGTTGTTTATGCTTACTCATGCGTCATTAAATAAGGCGCAGAGGGTGGATGCTGCAGGATTGGGAAGCACACACACACACACACACACACACACACACAGAGCTGATTGCTCACTCAAGTTCCTCATTAAGGATGGCAACACTCCCCCCAGGTTTGTTTTCAGCATTGTGGCGAAGAGTTCTCATGGCCTCTGGGCTTTTTATACACTTTTCATGTATGAGAAAATAAAAGAACATTCATTCATTTCCCCCGGTGATATCTGCGGCTGGCAGCGAGATGTACCGCTGACCAAGAAACCCTGTGGGTGTTTCTTGGTCAAGGTCTGAGCCGTCAACAGAACTGACAACACACATGAGCTGCTTTCTTAAGAGTGAAGGTAACATCACGGTCAACTTTCCATATCTGAATCCTTCTGCCTTCAGGCGATGTTTTTGTGACATGAGGAGTGCTGAATTTTTTATAAAGAGGACTGGATTCAAAATATCAAAGTTTAAGTTGAATTTAATAATCTTGTACAAGAAGGAGCGTCCCCACTGATACAGATAACGTCATAACATTCCTTTAGTTGGTTTACTGCTCAGTAATGAGAACTATATTTTACATCCACATGGTACTCCCCTAGCCTGTCTCCCCTGTCCTTATACCACTAATTTATAATTGTCCCTCCCTACCAGCCTCAGTAAATCAGAGGCCAACTAAGGGAGGTATGCGAGACATACAAAGAACAGGACAGACACACACTATCTGTATGAGTTAAGACATCTGCACCCCAGTATAATGCAATTTTTTATAACAAGTGCATATTATGTTTGGCCTCTACTGAACTGTGCTATGTGACTGGCAGCAGAAATGGACCTTTTTAAAGAATTGAATAAATTATTTTGTGGGTGTGTGAATGATGTTGTTTGGAGAGGAGAAAGACGGAAACAACATGCCGACAACGCCGTCCACTGACCGATTATAAACTACAAAACCTGACGTGAGCCACCAAAAAACAGCTTGTGATTAGGTCCCGTGCGTAAGTAGCAGTTACACCTAGTCCTTTGAGAACCACTGCACGATGCAAAATGACAAGAGGGGACAAGAAAACGCTGCCACAAACTGGCTGACTAGGAGAGGGCGGCCAGTCTCAGACCCACAGGACCTGGAAGCTTCATCAACACCATCTGCACACATTTCAGGTTCTGGTGGTATCCAGATCAGTGGGACTAGTGAGTGTCATGGATAGGATTCAGAGGCAAACCTATAAGATTATTATTATTAGTCGTTAAAGATGATAACTACAATAGAAAAACAAAATACTATTTAATGTGCATTTCATCTTTAGAGCTGACAATTCTCACGGCTGCTTGTTGAGTACAAGAACATGGTGTGAAACAAAAATAGATTTTCATCAATGTGTTTATTTGGTATAATTTCCTGTTCGGTACATAAATTCATAAGCTCAATTGTTGCCTCACAAATGAAGCAGTAAAATTTATCTTGCTACTGATACTTTTATTTCCTCTACCTGGAAAACATGGTGGTGTATGTTCCTGTAAACCGTGTCACGACCGGCTGAAAGGCCTTGGCAAATAGTGGGCGAGATGCAAACGATATGTTTTAACTATTTACAAAATGACACTGAGTACTGCAGGTGAATTCATGTTGGTATGTAGAAAGAAAACAAATGCAAAGTTTGGAGGAGGTGGCAACTTTTATGGCTGCTGAGGAGCATTGGGCCGACCATTCAAATATTAATCATACATGCGGTTAAGTAAACGTGTTTGGCCATAGAAAGATATAGACAAGCTGTGCAGTGTTCGTGCAGGTGTGGGTAAATAAAAATACCAACGAGGCTTCTCTGCCACAAAAATAGTAATATTTTACTGTATTTTAGTCTAGTCTTTAGTCTTTTTTTGGTTAATATTACATTACAAATCCCTGCATTGTGACCACATTTATCAGAAGGAGTTTGTTGGTGCAATTTCATGTTGTGTTGGATCGATTTAGAAGTTAAAACTAAGTTTCATTTAAGGGGAAGTGGTCAGCCTCCTTTCTTCCTTGTGTTTCAGTTGTTTTTTTCCCTCCCTTGTTTTCTGTCTCTCTGGCTGTGTCCGAAATCACTCACTCATTCCCTACTCCCTACATAGGGAAATAAATGTAGTGGACTATATAGTGAGCTTAACAGAAAAAATGTTCGGACACTTTCGGACACTTCTCTTGGCGCCGGTAATTACGTCATTG
>NC_040027.1:8568053-8575603 GCF_000972845.2 Larimichthys crocea | reverse complement strand
CTGTGCATCAATTAATAACTACACTTACATGTCGTCTCAATAATTCTTGCCATTACTACTGCCTGTTTATTAAATTAGAGTCTTTTGATGACTGTCCTGTATGTTTTTATTCGGGTTTTGTTTGCTATCTAAGCATCATCCTCAATCCTCTCATCCATCCGCCGAAAATAAAATATACCCCGTTATTTTAGGAAAGACTCTGTTAGCGCTATAGAAATGGCCATCTACTGTCAGTCTGGCTGTTTGGTTGTTTATCAAGAATTCTAAAATATTTACTTGTTAGGCGACTTTTTTATTTCAATTTATTTCTTTCCTGTGCCATTTCAGATCTGGTCATTATGTATGTGGATATTACATTAGCTCCCTCAGGTTGTGACCATCGATTTGTATCACTAGGAGTTTCGTCGGTGCAATTGTGGTGTCATGTGTAGTTTGCACTAGTATAGTTGACATAAACATTCAACCCTACAAAATGGCGTGGTCACCTTCATTTCTTTCTCTGTGGTTAGTTTTCTCCCCTGTCTCTCTGTGTTTGTATGTCACCTGGGGTGGCCTTGTGTTCCCTCTCACCTGGCTGATCACTGCACCACTGTACCTCATCAATCAATCAACCTCTGCTGCATAAAACTCAGCTCAACCACCTGATATGCCAGATCATTCAGTTGCTCTCGGGGTAGAGCACTGTGGTGACTCAGTGGTTTTTGTAACTCCCTGGGCTTCGAAAAAGACCCTCTGCCACATCCATGTTTGTCTCCATGTCTGCACTCTGGGATCCCTGTCAACACCAGCCCTCCATCCAACCTGCACTGCGTTTTTGTAATCAATAAGCTGTTAAATGAGAATAAGTCTCTGGTTGGGTTAGATCATTGTTTTAACACCCATGATTGTCCAAACATGTGCATGCATAGCTAGACCTTGATACCGGGTTAGACACACAATATCACGAGTGGCAAAGGCTGTCGGGGTGTTCATTTTCTATGCCTCACAACATCCACAAAAGACAAAAAGACCGTTTTTGTCCTCCATGACAGATGCTGTGGCAGTCTCCAATAGGAAGGATGGGTCTAAACAGAGAAGGATCGCTCGTGAAAACAACAAAAGAGGAACATGTTGGTGGTGCCGTGCACAGGAAACCAGGAAAGCCACCCCTTTCTTCTTTCTTCTTCTTTTCAGACAGCCGGTATCAAACACACCAGTTGTTTACGTTGTTGTTCCTGGAAGTCGACTTCCCTGCAACATCACGCACTTCATGAAGATGGAAAGTGATGACTGAGCAGCGCGACGTGTATTCTGTCATTCTGCCGCCTAATCTGACACTGACAGAGACAATTTATAACAGACACCGCATGAAATATGCTGGATTTATCAGCTGATTATACAGACAAACATACGCAGGTTGAACAGGGTGAGTTCGGGTCAGGCGAACAGTCAGCCCTGTTCGATCTGTGTACGTGTGAATGGCCGGAGGCGAGGCCGCCGACACACCCTCTTGACAGTGAGTGTACGTGACGTTGACCTACATATAATAATCCATCGTGATCTACCAGTCCTGCTGAAAGGAGCCCGTACTGAGATGTAGGAGATGTCGAACGTAAGTGTAAAAACCGTTGCACAAAAGCAGGATTAAGTGACTGAATCCAAAACAAGAGCATCCGGGCTTAATTGGTTGCACAAAGACCAACCAGGATGAGACAACACGGATTCATATCAGCCGTGAACCCAATCCTTCACTTGGGCTCCTCAAATAACTGCCACTCACAATTCACTGATTCACCCTGGCAAGTAGAGCGGCTTACTTTTCCCCGTCGGAGGAGAGAAAATCGTCATGGAGCATCGAGTGAGGCTGCTGATAGTAGTGCACAATTGCCACACCATCTAAACTCATCATTTATCCAAACGGCTTATGTAAGTCTGACTTGTTTTTCACCCACAATCTTGAGAGTCAAACCTTAAACGGTGTGGGAAATGATTTGCTTGTGCTGTCCAGCATGGACAAGCTGCTGTTCTTTCCTCTGAACTCAACCATCCATCCCGACTGAACAAAACAGCCTTGCAGGTTTCTAGTCGTCACGTTGCCACATAACAATTTCCTTGAAAAGTCAATGTGTGAATAAAACAGCAGATTAGTTGGAGAGTGAATTGTAATGAAGTTACTTAAAATGAGTTGCGTGGGGTTTAAACGGGGAATGGTGACTTAATGGGAGGGAAAGGTCATTTTTCATTAGTTTATGTGTTTTGGCATTTTCTGTTTTGGCAGGCAGTTAGATAAACAGGAAGTCCTCTGTGGAACTCAAACGGGGAGGACAAACAAGAATAAGTGCTCACCAAAACTGGACTTCACAATATGCAAGATAAGTAAGTTTAACAGGACCAGAAGGAAAAGAATATTCCCAAGCTTAACATAAAAACCGTAACTTGCAATGTTTTTCTGTTTATGTGTCCCAAAGGTCTCTCCATTAAAATCTCTTCTCCTTCTCTGCACTCTAATATTTTCATGTCTTTGCCAATGAAATCTTTCAAAATAAGAAATCCCTGACCCGAAACCACAAGTTTCTTCTAAGTCACACATCTTAAACTTGGACCTCCAGCTGCTCCACTTCAGCTCTCTGTGATTTACAGAGATTCCTGATGGACAGTAAAGTAAACGGAGAGTGTAGCTGCTGTTAGCTCTATGTTGGGTTCAGAGCACCAAGGGAGTGTTCTGGTTGTTACCATACGTGTTTTGGACCATAAATCTGGGACTGCTTTTAGACACCGAGCTGGCTGGCTGTCATGTTGTGTGCTTTGTTGGTGCAATTTCATGTTGTGTTGGATCGATTTAGAAGTTAAAAACTTAGTTTCATTTAAGGGGAAGCGGTCAGCCTCCTTTCTTTCTTGTGTTTCACTTGTTTTTTCCCCTCCCTTGTTTTAAGTCTCTCTGTGTTTGTATGTCACCTGGGTGTGGCCTTGTGTTCCCTCTCACCTGGCTGATCACTGCACCACCTGTACCTCATCAATCAATCAACCTCTGCTGCATAAAAGCTCAGCTCAACCACCCTGATGCTGCCAGATCATTCAGTTGCTCTCAGGGTAAGAGCACTGTGTTGAACTCAGTGTTTTTGTAACTCCCTGGGCTTCAGGAAAAGCTCCTCTGCCACATCCATGTTTGTCTCCATGTCTGCACTCTGGGATCCCTGTCAACACCAGCCCTACACCAACCTGCACTGCGTTTTTGTAATCAATAAGCTGTTAAAATGAGAATAAGTCTCTGGTTGGGGTTAGAGTCATTGTTATTAACACCCATGATTGTCCTTAAACATGTGTACATGCATAGCTAGACCTGTGATACAGGGTTAGACTACACAATATCAGCCCGATATGGCAAAGGCTGTCGGGTCTGTTCATTTTTTCTCATGCCTCACAACATCCTGACAAAAAGACCGCGTTTTTGTCCTCCATGACAAATGCTGTGACAGTCTCCAATAGAAAGGGAGAACAGGATGCGGTTAAACAAAAGAGGAACGATGTTGGTGGTGCCGTGCACAGGAAACCAGGAAAGGTCACCATCTCCTTTTCTTTCTTTCTATCTTTTGGCTTTTCAGACAGCCGGTATCAAACACACCAGTTGTTTACGTTGTTGTTCCTGGAAGTCGACTTCCCTGCAACATCACGCACTTCATGAAAGATGGAAAGTGATGACTGAGCAGCGAGCGACGTGTATTCTGTCATTCTGCCGCCTAATCTGACACTGACAGAGACAATTTTAACTGACAAAACAGACACCGCATGAAATATGCTGGATTTATCAGCTGCTATACAGGACAAACATACGCAGGTTGAACAGGGTGAGGATGTCGGGTCAGGCCGAACAGTCAGCCCTGTTCGATCTGTGTACGTGTGAATGGCGCGGAGGCGAGGCCGACACAAAACCCTCTTGACAGTGAGTGTACACTGATGTTGACCTACATGTAATAATCCATCGTGATCTAACCAAGTCCTGCTGAAAGGAAGCCCTTGTACTGAGATGTAGGAGATGTCGAACGTAAGTGTAAAAACCGTTGCACAAAAGCAGGATTAAGTGACTGAATCCAAAACAAGAGCATCCAGGCTTAATTGGTTGCACAAAGACCAAGCCAGGATGAGCAGACACGGATTCATCTAGCCAGGTGACACCAATCCTTCACTTGTGGCTCCCTCAAATAGACGTGCCACCGATCACAGATTCACTGATTCACCATGGCAAGTAGAGCGGCTTACTTTTCCCCGTCGGAGGCAGAAATCGTCATGGAGGCTCAGTGTAAATGTTTAACATGTCAGAGTCCTCAGTGGAACAGATGACATGTCAGCATGTACTGTTGGATGGATTTTGTGAGGTGTGTAGGGTGTGTGTACGTGTGGCGCCATGTCGATACACAACATTGAGCTGTGACTGTGGTGGTACCGTCTCAATTTGAGTTTCACTGGTTGCGTTTTCTTCAAGACATGATTGTACAGACATCTGACCCCATATCAAAGAACAGGGAAAGACAGGGACAGACACACACTATCTTGTATTGACCCGTGCTAAGCACTCGAGTCCCTTTGCACCCCACCTAGTTATTGTTATAATTTGTCCTAATTTCTTTTTTCCAGAATTAAGCTCGCCCCCCCCCCCCCCCCCTTTTCCTTCCATATTATTTGTTTTTTGTCTCGGCCCTGTCTTATCTGTGGACCTCCTTCCCCCCCTCTTTTTTTTTTGTGCACTATGTGGACTGGCCTTCAGTCTCATGATTTACACTCATACTCTTTATAAGACAATGGCACCTCTTGTAAATATAATTGAATAAATTATTTCCTTTTTGTGGGTGTGTGAATGATGTTGTTTGAGAGAAAAAGACGAAACAACATGCCGGAACATCAACACTGTCACTGATAGTGTATTATAACTACAAAACCTGCCGTGAAGCCACCAAACTTGCCCCCACCAAAAAAAAAAAACCTTTTCCAGCTTTTGTCTTTTTTTTAGGCTTTTTTCTAGCTTCCGCGATCTCTCTCTTTTTGCCGATTAGGTCCCTGTGCTACGTAGCATTACTCCAGTTACCGTAGTTAGAGTTACAGTTAAGTAAGTGTTAAGTTACACGTTAGCAGTTTACAGTAGTTAAGTAGCAGGTGTTTATTAGTTTATAGCAGTTTAGCGTTTTACAGTTACACCTAGTCCTTTGAGAACACGCACTGCACGAGAAATGACAAAAGGGGACAGAAAAGCTGCCACAAACTGGCTGACTAGGAGGAGGGCGGCCAGTCTGGACCCCCAGGACCTGGAACTTCAACAACACCATCTGCACACATTTCAGGTTCTGGTGGTATCCAGATCAGTGGGCCTAGTGAGTGTCATGGATGGATTCAGAGGCAAACCTATAAGATATTATTATTAGTCGTTAAAGATGATAAATACAAGAAAACAAAATATATTTATGTGCATTTCATCTTTAGAGCTGACAATTCTCACGGCTGCTTGTTGAGTACAACATGGTGTGAAACAAAAAATAGATTTTCATCAATGTGTTTATTTGGTATAATTTCCTGTTCGGTACCTAAATTCATAAGCTCAATTGTTGCCTCACAAATGAAGCAGTAAAATTTATCTTGCTACTGATACTTTTATTTCCTCTACCTGGAAAACATGGTGGTGTGTGTTCCTGTAAACGTGTCACGATCGGCTGAAAGGCCTTGGCAAATAGTGGCGAGATACGTATATAAACGATATGTTTTAACTATTTACAAATGACACTGAGTACTGTAGGTGAATTCATGTTGGTATGTGAAAGAGAAACAAATGCAAAGTTGGAGGAGGTGGGCATTTTATGGCTGCTGAGGAGCATTGGCCGACCATTCAAATATTAATCATACATGCGGTTAAGTAAAAGTGTTTTGCCCTAAAAAGATATAAGACAAGGTGTGCAGTGTTCATGCAGAGTGGGTAAATAAAATACCAACGAGGCTTCTCTGCCACAAAAATAGTCAAATTTTACTGTATTTTAGTCTGGTCTTTAGTCTTTTTTTGGTTAATATTACATTACAATCCCTGCATTGTGACCACATTTATCAGAAGGAGTTTGTTGGTGCAATTTCATGTTGTGTTGGATCGATTTAGAAGTTAAAAACTATTAGAGTTCATTAAGTCAAAACGTCCCATTGTTTAGGGGAAGTGGTCAGCCTTCTTTCTTTCTTGGGTTTCACTTGTTTTTTCTCTCCCTTGTTTCTGTCTCTCTGTGTTTGTATGTCACCTGGGTGTGGCCTTGTGTTCCCTCTCACCTGGCTGATCACTGCACCACCTGTACCTCATCAATCAATCAACTCTGCTGCATAAAAGCTCAGCTCAACCCCCCTGATGATGCCAGATCATTCAGTTGCTCTCGGGGTAAGAGCACTGTGGTGAACTCAGTGTTTTTGTAACTCCCTGGGCTTCAGGAAAAGACCCTCTGCCACATCCATGTTTGTCTCCATGTCTGCACTCTGAGATCCCTGTCAACACCAGCCCTACACCAACCCGCCACCCTGCCACTGGCCTCACCTGCACTGGTTTTTGTAATCAATAAACTGTTAAAATGAGAATAAGTCTTGTTGGGGTTAGATCATTGTTATTAACACCCATGATTGTCCTAAACATGTGTACATGCTAGACCCATGATACAGGGTTAGACTACACAATATCAGCCCGATGTGGCAAAGGTGTCGGGTCTGTTCATTTTTTCTCATGCCTCACAACATCCACGACAAAAAGACTGTGTTTTTGTCCTCCACAACAAATGCTGTGACAGTCTCCAATAGAAAGGGAGAACAGGATGCTCTCCCATGCAAAAACTACAGCACAAACACGGTGAAACAAAAGAGGAACGATGTTGGTGGTGCCGTGCACAGGAAATCAGGAAAGGTCACCATCTCCTTTTCTTTCTTTCTTTCGGCTTTTCAGACAGCCGGTATCAAACACACCAGTTGTTTACGTTGTTGTTCCTGGAAGTCGACTTTCCCTGCAACATCACGCACTTCATGAAAGATGGAAAGTGAGACTGAGCAGCGAGCGACGTGTATTCTGCCGCCTAATCTGACACTGACAGAGACAATTTTAAGACACCGCATGAAATATGCTGGATTTATCAGCTGATATACAGGACAAACATACGCAGGTTAACAGGGTGAGGATGTCGGGTCAGGCAACAGTCAGCCCTGTTCGATCTGTGTACGTGTGAATGGCCGGAGGCGGGCCGACACAAAACCCTCTTGACAGTGATGTACACTGAGTTGACCTACATATAATAATCCATCTGATCTACCAAGTCCTGCTGAAAGGAAGCCCTTGTACTGAGATGTAGGAGATGTCGAACGTAAGTGTAAAAACCGTTGCACAAAAGCAGGATTAAGTGACTGAATCCAAAACAAGAGCATCCAGGCTTAATTGGTTGCACAAAGACCAAGCCAGGATGAGCAGACACGGATTCATCTAGCCAGGTGACACCAATCCTTCACTTGTGGCTCCCTCAAATAGACGTGCCACCGATCACAGATTCACTGATTCACCATGGCAAGTAGAG
>NC_040027.1:8465157-8568043 GCF_000972845.2 Larimichthys crocea | reverse complement strand
CATACGAGGAGACAAGAAAAGACATAATTACAAAAGGCAACACTGCCCCAGAGATAAAGCAAAGAGAAAAACCGGCAAAGTATTGCTGATAGTAGTGCACAATTGCACACCATCTAAATCATCATTTATCCAAACAGGCTTATGTAGTCTGACTGTTTTTCACCCACAATCTTGAGAGTCAAACCTTAAACGGTGTGGGAAATGATTTGCTTGTGCTGTCCAGCATGGACAGCTGCTGTTCATTTCCTCTGAACTCAACCATCCATCCCCAGACTGAAACAAACAGCCCTTGCAGGTTTCTAGTCGTCACGTCTTTGCCACACTTAACAATTTCCTTGAAAAGTCAATGTGTGAATAAACACGACAGATTAGTTGGAGAAGTGATGTAATGAAGTTACTTAACAAATGAGTCTGAGGCGTTGGGTTAAACGGGGAATGGTGATGTACTTAATGGGAGGGAATCGATTTTTCATTAGTTTATGTGTTTGGCATTTTCTGTTTTTGCAGTGCAGGTTAGATAAACAGGGGTCCTCTGTGGAACTCAAACGGGGAGGACAACACAAGAATAGTGCTCATGGCCAAAACTGGACTTCACAAATATGCAAGATAATGTAAGTTTAACAGGACCAGAAGGAAAGAATATTCCCAAGCTTAACCATAAAAAACCGTAACTTGCATGTTTTTCTGTTAATGTGTCCCAAAGGTCTCTCCATTAAAATCTCTTCTCCTTCTCTTCTCTGCACTCTATATTTTCATGTCTTTGCCAATGAAATCTTTCTAAAATAAGAAATCCCTGACCCGAAACCACAAGTTTCTTCTAAGTCACACATCTTAAAACTTGGACCTCCAGCTGCTCCACTTCAGCTCTCTGTGATTTACAGAGATTCCTGTGGACAGTAAAGTAAACGGAGAGTGTAGCTGCTGTTAGCTATGATGTGGGCTTTTCACAGCAGCACTATCAGTGTGATTGTGTCATCCAACCAGGTGATACCAATCCTTCACTTGTGGCTCCCTCAAATAGACGTGCCACCGATCACAGATTCACTGATTCACCATGGCAAGTAGAGGCAGACATCGTCATGGAGGCATACGAGGAGATAAAGAAAAGACATAATTACAAAAGGCAACACCACCACAGAGATAAAGCAAAGAGGAAAACCGGGGCAAAGTATTGCTGATAGTAGTGCACAATTGCACACCATCTAAAATCATCATTTATCCAAACAGGCTTATGTAAGTCTGACTGTTTTTCACCCACAATCTTGAGAGTCAAACCTTAAACGGTGTGGGAAATGATTTGCTTGTGCTGTCCAGCATGGACAAGCTGCTGTTCATTTCCTCTGAACTCAACCAAACAGCCCTTGCAGGTTTCTAGTCGTCACGTCTTTGCCACACTTAACAATTTCCTTGAAAAGTCAATGTGTGAATAAAACAGCAGATTAGAAGTGCGTGATGTAATGAAGTTACTTAACAAATGAGTCTGAGGCTTTGGGTTAAACGGGGAATGGTGACTTAATGGGAGGGAAAGGTCGATTTTTCATTAGTTTATGTGTTTTGGCATTTTCTGTTTTGGCAGTGCAGGTTAGATAAACAGGGAAGTCCTCTGTGTAACTCAAACGGGGAGGACAAACAAGAATAAGTGCTCACGGCCAAAACTAGACTTCACAAATATGCAAGATAATGTAAGTTTAACAGGACCAGAAGGAAAAGAATATTCCCAAGCTTAACCATAAAAACCCTAACTTGCAATGTTTTTCTGTTAATGTGCTCCCAAAGGTCTCTCCATTAAAATCTCTTCTCCTTCTCTGCACTCTAATATTTTCATGTCTTTGCCAATGAAATCTTTCTAAAATAAGAAATCCCTGACCCGAAACCACAAGTTTCTTCTAAGTCACACATCCTAAAACTCGACCTCCAGCTGCTCCACTTCAGCTCTCTGTGATTTACAGAGATTCCTGATGGACAGTAAAGTAAACGGAGAGTGTAGCTGCTGTTAGCTCATGTTGTTGGGTTCAGAGCACCAAGGTAGTGTTCTGGTTGTACCACATGTGTTTTGGACAATAAAACATTTGGCTTCCTGCTGTTGGACTAGTTAAGTAATACTATCTGGCTGCTGTGTCATGTGGTGTTGCACTTCTTCTTTCCCTCCTTCCTCCTATCTGACTGCTGGTGTTGATGTGACTGCCCACTGTTTGTTTTTTTTTTCAAACGCCGATGATGGATGACATTGATTTGAAGGTCCTTGTTCATTCTTTAGAGTCTTTTTTAGAAATAGAAATGAAATGATGCACTTCATGAAACCACTGAGGAGTGAAATCCACGGGGACGTCTCAAAGAAATTTATAAGAATGGATACAAATTGGCTCGTCTTAAACTCACTGCTTTGACATTGTGTCTCATCATCACCGAACGTCTGCTCTCCTGCAGTAGTAGTACACTTGGTGTAGTACACTATGCACTTCTTGGTTTGGTGTTTTTGGCAGGGTGGTGTTGTCTCAGCTCGAGTACGGCAATCAAACCACCCCTGGCTCTGCACTCAACTCAACTCAGTTTGCCAACTAACGTTGCAGCCAAAACTTCAAGTTGTAGATCAGTATTTCCTCGTGTTTACCTGATTCCTGTCTGACTTTTTGTTTTTCCTGTGATTTGTGTCTGCCTATCTCATCTAGCACCTCATAAGTCTGCCTTCAAACCACCAGCCAGCACTCTGGCCCTCTGATCCCTCATCTCTCCACTTTCTGGATAAAATCCAATTTGAGCTCTTTTTGCTTGCTTCTGGGTCCAACAAATTAACAAAGCATAACACATTTAATATTTCTAACTATCAACTTCCAGTAATTCAGTATCACTCACCCCTGCGGCTACGTGGGAGCCGGAGCAGAGATTTATTACGTACCAATGAATAACGACAGAACAAAAGCAGTGTTCATGTGAAGTGCAAATTCCCCAATGAACAGTCATTTAATACGTGTTGCTAAAACAACAAACATCTGTTCAACAATCCAATAAATTCAGTATTGAATCTAAAAAGCATGTTTTGGGTTTGTTGAGTCACCACATGGTGCAGATCTCTTGAATATTTGATTTCTTTGTTCTTCATTGGCGGTTTCTTATGAGGGAGTGAAGGAAGAAGATACCAACTTTTACAAAATATCTTTATGCAAACTATTTTTGAGATGGATTATTGGTTAAGGGGAAGCATCCCATTCAACAAGTGGTTAATGGACTGTGCACGACATCTCATTCACCCATTCACACACTGGTGGCTGCCATGCAAAGTGCCAACTGCTCATCAGTTTTAGGACCTAACCAAGGACACGTCGACATGCAGACTGGAGGAGCCGGGGATCAAACCGCTGATCATCTGATCGTAGGACCTGCTCTACCTCCTGAGCCACAGCTGCATCTTTTGTGTCCAAGAAAAGAAGAATTATTTGGTACCTGCCCTTTTATTTTATTTTTTAATCTCGTTGCAACCTTGCACCGGTTTGTTCTTTTAATCCTCGGGCTTGTGCTTCCACACTTAATCCTGTGCCACTCTGTATTTAAAGCCTTGTCCATTTATGATGCACAAGCCAACATGGACTTTTTATGTTTATCTACCTTCTGCCATGTCTGTGCTGCCCAAGAAATCAGGCAAATAGAACACCAGTCCAGATTGCCTTTTGTTTATTTCCTTGTTGAGAGCTGACAGTCAGCTGTTTAAGAGCAGCACACATAAGAATACTTTCACCTCCAAGTATGAACTTTGTTTTTGCCAGTAAAGTTTTTCCCATTAATGCTCGATGAAAGTATTATCAGTGCACACACTCACCTGTCAAAACATGTCACATGGCTGTCATAAACTTGTTATTTAAGCTTAGACGCATGTCAGCACCAGCAGGAACATAAACACAACATGAGACAAAAAGAAAAGACACCACAGTGAGATGAATCCCTCCAGCCCTGCAGTGTTTATTATGCAAACTTCTCCAGACAATAAACCAGAGGTCCAGACATGCAGCCCCGGGGATGGATGTATGTGCTGAGCGTATGCGCGTACCCGCGCAGTAGCAGAGATAACTGGCTTCCCGCGTGCTCGCCTCGGCTTGTACGTGCTCTCTTGCATGCATGATCACATTAGGGCACCAGGTCATCCTGTCAGGTTTTAATTAGCAGCCCCCACAGCTGCTTGGCGTTAGGAAGGAACATCCAGCAATAAGCAGGTTACGGCAGAATGAAGCTCGGATCAGGCCTGAGCCTGAACAGACTGTGGCAAGTGTTACAGCCCCAGGCGGAGAAGAGCACACAGACACAAGGCTTGTTTAATATAATCCCTACATGAGAGGCTGTAAACGATTCTTTATTGCCAAAACTGAAATGTAATGTGCTGTAGAGTCGTACCTAATCAACGGCTGGAAATCTCATAATTATGTTTCAACTGAAAGTTCAGTTATTAAGACAGGCAGAAAGCTGGGACGGAACATTAACACAATTTATGGGGGTTTTATTAATGAGGGTTTTGTTGTGACTGAAGTCATGTTGTCTCTGAACTGGAGGAGGGATTGCCATGAACATTTGTACAGACACTTCTCTCAGATAATGAATCCTTATGACTTTGCTGAACCTCTGACTTCTCCTAAAGCGCCTCCAGCGTGTCCGATCTGTCACTTATCCTGTGAAATATCTCAGTCTGCTGGAACTAAGACGGCTCCTAAATGATGCGTCCTGCTGACTCTGACGGTCTCTCTTCCTTCGAGCACCACTGTGAGTTTATGGTTTTTAGCTTGATTGTCGAATGGACTGAACAGAATCATGTTCCCTCCTCAGGATGAACTGTAATCACTTTAATGATCCTCTGACTTTTCATCTAGCTCCATCTTCAGGTCAAAGTTTCAAGTTGTCTACTTCTTTGGTTCATAAACAAATACCTGAGCACATTCCTGTTATTATTTTGTTTAGACCCTTAACGGGTGAAAGGAAGTAACATAAAACCAGGTGTTAACGTGTAAACAGAGTTATTTATCCAACCAAATTTTGGGTTAATTGAACAAACGAGCGGTGAGGTAAACTAAAGGAACAAAGGGCGATTGGCGGGTCGGAGGAAGGTGCCGCTCCAATCCTGGACCTCCGGGCTTCCAGGTAAGGCCCGAGTCAGGTGACCACGCCTCCTTCAGCGGAAGCCAATCAGGCGTCGGCAGCAGCCACACACCTGGACTTTCATACCACACAACACTACACACAAGGATATACCGGGCATGTGTTTAGAGCTCATAGCACACGTTACACTAAACTATAACTGTTCATTTTTCTTTGCGTGACGTGTCGGAAACGATGTCGAAGGGGCTAAAATAGGAATACTGAGAGGTCAACACTGTTTAGGCCTATTTCTATGTCGAATCCACAACCAGTCCAGGTGCTGGCATGGCAGCACTCATGAATTCAAGGCCTGAGGTGGGAAATAAGAGCCTCGACCCCACTGGAATGTGAAATGAGGAGGTTTGTGTGCAAAACTATAATATAGGCTACAGTATCCAATCTTATATTAAAGTGACGCTTGCAGACTTGCTGCTCTGGTTTTTATGGTCTGAATTTAATACCAACTTTAATTGGTTGTAAAGTATTATAATCATAATTACTTACTTTGAAACTCCCATATTTGTCCTTTTTTAATCTGCAACCCTGATTTAAGACCAATTTTTTTTTCATTCAACCATTTTTTTAAAACACGTATACGTTCATCACTCATTCAGATCAGTTCCTTCGACAACAACAAAGTTCACACGTATCGTTCATCAGACTGTGCTTGTTTGACGGAAATGTGTGGGTGGACGTTTGATTTAGGAACAGATGGACGGGAACTCTGTGAGCTCAAGTGTTTCACCTTTCTTTATATCTGTGTGGAGTGGGTACTTGAGTTGTTTGCAGTAATAATTACAATAATTACGACTGTCTGTTACATTTCTCACTGTCGGCATGAGGCCTCGTCCTAATATGAAAAAGTCCTTTGGAGTATACGATGTCCAAGTTTAGATACGGTGGCGACATAATTTCAGCACAGACTTGGAATTTAATAAAAAATGAGAATCATATTTGCATAATTTTTATTAGACTTGACTTTTTATTGCTTTTTTAATATGTATGCATTTATTCAGCATACATTTGAATGTACAGCAGCTCTTTGCTCACTTTCCGTTGTCCTTGGTTCAGCTTCGTGGTCGTATTTGTTCTCTATGCAAGAAGAGCTTAAAAACCGGAGTCGACTTCTTCGTATGTGTGGACACATACTTCACCAATCAAGCTGATTCTGATGATAAAAGAGGATACACTTACCAAAAGTCAAACATACTCTTGTCTCACTAGATTTCCAACTTTCCCCTGAAAAGTTGTTCATCATTGTACTGCAGGTTTTGTTTTTTAAACCTCTGGTTCGTGAAGTCGAGGCCGGTTTTAATAGCACACTTAAAAACAACAGGAGCCAGCCGTGGTTTAGAATCAGGTACACATAGTGCGATGGTACAGAAAGGGCCAGAAATGATATGAGAGGAGGGGGGGGAATGAAGAGGTTCTGGTTCTGAGGGATGATTGTTGTTCTGAGGCCTGCGGGGCAGAACATGGAGGGAGCGGGTCAGTAATGTATTGTGGAGCTAATCCATTTAGGACTCTAAAAACAAATAGTGAGATAAGAGCCAGAACAGGAGAGATGTGTTGTCTTTTCTTTCTTCCTGTTTAAAGTCTGGCAGCTGCATTTTGAACCATTTGGAGTTTAGAAAGGGGTGGATGAGTCAACCGCATACACAGGGATGGTTCTTCAGTGAGCACGCACTGTCTGGGAGCTGAAATTGTCTGTCACCCACGTGTTGTATATTTCAAAGATAGAGCAGAGGGGAAGCAAGTATACGCTGTCCTAAAATAGAGCCTTGGGGGATGCCACATTTAATGGGAGCAAGAGATGAAGAGCAGAGGGAAACCATTTCTAACAGAGGTCCCTGCAGACAGACAGACAGACAGACATCATCCTCGAGGCGTTTTGAAAGAACCACATGGTCGATTGTGTCAAATGCTGCGCTGAGATGGAGCAGGACTAAAATAGCACAGGGACCAGAGACAGAGAGAGAGAGAGAAATGTCTTTATGTTCCATCAGCAGAGAAGATTCACTGCAGCGCGAGAGATCTAAGACCTGATTGGAGTTTGTCGAAGATGCTCAATACGTTAAAATAGGAGATTACGTCAAACTGGGTGTGAGAGGTGAGATCTTATCAGTTTTGACAGGGAAGTAATTCAGGAAATGTCTCAGGTTTTAAAAATGGAAGAGGGGAGGAACAGCAGGAGTAGAGGTGGAATTCATTGTGTGGACAGTTTTGTTAATTAGTTCAGGGGAACACTGTGACTTAGCTGTCTTAAAGACTTCATATAAGACCTGAGTCTTTTTCATTTTTACTTTTTTCGCCTACTTGAGTTGCTGGAGAAGAACAAAGTGGAGCAAAGAGAATGAATATTTGAACACAGTGACTTCAAATCAATGCTGCAATGTTGCTGTGTCTGTGCTGGATGTTTGAATGGGGTGATAGTTAATAAATAATAACTGCTGTTTTTTTGTATCTTTCTAATCTGAAAAGAACGAACTAGCCAATTTATTGATTGTGTTACCATTTCTATTTGAGTGAAGTTAACATTTCTTTCTTTGTCATATCAAAGATGCTTTTTAAGCTTAATAGTTAAGAAGAACTAGTGTTCCTATTTAAAAGATAAAATATAAAAAGGATCATTCTTCAAGGAGACACTTTTTGTCATCTTAATAAGACAAAGCTTGATTGACTGATTTAATTTAAAGTTTAAACTTGATCTAAACCCACATAATCCTGTTTTTTAATAAGCTGCTATACCAACGACGTCTTCTCTTCATGCTGTCTCAGAGGATTCATCATCCTGGTCAGAATAAAATCCTGGATTAGACACCAATCCATCTCATATTTGAAATTTTCATCATTATGATGAATGTCACTACAAAAAATAGTGACCATTTGTAGGTCTAGTCCAAAGTGTGAAGCTGCTGGTCGTCTCTCAGAGTTATCCAACATTTTCTAGACTTATTAATTTTAGATGACATGATACAAATTCACACTGGATTTATTTTTCTTGCAGACTCCTGTGTTTCAGCTGCAGAATCCAGGCATATAGAGGATGACATAAAGCAGTATATAAGACAGACACTAGAATGCATGTGTGTGTATTCATCATATCTCTTTCTCTGAAGAAGTTTTCCTAAAAAGAAATGTAACCGCAGTCAGCCTCACAGACGAAGAATAAATCAGCAGCAAAGGATGAATCGCGGTATTCAGTTCGGATTCGGTTTTCAAAGAACGACCCTTTTTGGGTCTGCATGGAAAAACTCCTGGAGTACTAATCCTGCTTTGAAGCGCCCGTATGGGGGTGCTGGTAAATTATTAACCCAAGCACTTTAAGAGGATTTTTATATCCTCAGCATCGTTTATTCTATTTTTGTGCCTTTCCTAAGCCGCCAAGCAGGCAGACGGAATTAAGAGAAAGTAAATATTTAGGCAGAAGATTAGATTTTAGTAAGCTTATTTACTGTAAACTGGCGTCATGGCCCAAAATCTGTTGCCCATAAAAAGACATGAGTTAGGCTGAGTGTGAATGCAGCTACAGTAAACAGCCTGAACTTCATGGTGGTGAATTGAATCCACAACAAGGTGAACAAATCTTTTTTTTAATGAAAATGTTCTGAAGAAAAATTAAAACCTTTTTAGGGTTATTTATGTAACGTTCAGAGAACTGATAACCCCCTTTAATATAAAAAACTGCAGTCATCGTCCTGGGCATCAGTCGAAAGTGAAATGAGACTGAAGTGAACGCTGGAAAATAAATGACATGATAAACAAGTGAGCGAGCAAGCCGAGGTTGTTTACAGTTTACACACGGTAAGGCTGCGTGGAGGCGCCACTTACAGACCGATGATGGATTTACGTGTCCGAAAAACGAAACTGTCATGCACGCCGCCACCAGGCTCCAGGAAGAGGAAACACACCTGACACACCCATATATGCACACACCCCGCGGCCCGCAATCACTGCACCTGAGTGCTGATCATTCTGGCTGGTGAAAAGAGGGGATGGTAAACCTTTGAGCTGTGTGTTTGTGTGTGTGTGTGAAGATGAAAAGATGCTCAAAATGTTGCAATAAAATCTGGATGGGAACCAACAATTATTCCGCAAACAGGTAGTCTGTTACATTTTTGTTCAGATGTCACGTTTCAACAAAAAGTACAGCCACAGAACGTCGTCCAGCGATAATTACATAATAGTGTTATACTCTGATGGATGGCAGAGACCGCTTCATCTGCTGATTATAGATGATTACTGTGTGATTATGTCATGTCCCCTCGTCCCTTCCTCGTGATCTGAAGCTTTGTTACCAGATAATTATCGTGTAACCACGAGATGTAAAGCTTCACACTGGAATCGAAATCCATGGTGACTTATGTGATGCACTGATGAATTGGTACAAGTTGTCCAGTACTTTATTACTATGAAATGGTTGCGTAACTGCTGACTATATTTTCAGTGGTACTCTGGGTCTCAGGCATGTTGCCCATTAATGCATGGTTGGTGGTTCAATTACTGACCTCTCTGCTATTCAGGTCAAGTGCCCTTAAGCAAGAAACACCAATTACCAGTAACAGCGAGACAGGCACCTTGAATGGCAGCTCCACAACCAAGAATAAAAACTAGACAGACGGGTGGACAAATAAAGATAAATAAATAAAATAAAGTCTTATTCAACAAGCTGCCTGCATGCATTCGTGGAATCACACTGTGGCTCCGTCTTTTGTTAAAAAACGTCCTCTGCCAACTTAAAAATACCTCTTCAGAAGCTTACTTAGCTTCTTGGCTTATTGCACCACCATTAATAAGAAGCATCTTGCACTCACTAACATTCTGTTTCTGTGAGTAATGTTATTTGACATTACCGGTTCTTGGAAAAAAGATTTATGGACTAAATTCATCCTCGATCCTCGGAGAGTTGGACAAGTTCGAAACAGCAAAGTACGGAAAAATGCAGGTCAGCATGCGGACATAGAAAAAGAAAATGATCAAGTGCAGCCTCATAGAGTTGTTAGACTGTTAGTCAAACTCAGACTAACCACACAGAGTTCTGATCATCCAACACATCATTTTATTTGTGAATAGTCATAGACGATATAAATAGGACAATGACGTTATTTAATAAATATACATACAGTTTGTAGTTCATCACAAGATACATTTTAGTGAGCAAGGCCGCCGGATATACATTCAATGAAAATAAACACACCAGTAAGTTCCCCCTGCACGAATGACAGTAATAAACATGTGAACAGAACAGCGGGGGAACCCGTCCAAATCAAACGACTCACAATTTGACTTTAATCGGCTGCGGTTAAGTGATTATACGACATGCAACAGAAAATCGATACAGAGATGTTGAAGCATGCTTACAATTCTCACTAGAAGTACACACAAAGTCAACGTTTGGCACGGTGCGGATATCTTCTGTATTACAGCACAGCCATGCTGAGAGAGTGACGACAACACGTCAGTATCCTTTAGCTTTTCCATGAACATGTGATGAGTCATACGGAGCTTGTAGTAAATGTACTAATACTGATAGGTTAGTCACCTCTACTCTTCTAACAGTTCTCACTGATTTTTGGTGTCTGTGTTATAAAGAAGTCGCTACATTGCGTTGTTTTTAAAGGTGTGTGTTGAGTGGAGGTAGCTTCAGATTTAGGTAGAGTTTCTGTTGTGGGTCTGGCTATGACTTGAAGAGCAGGTGAAACCAGGAGCTACACTTCATAATGCAAACATCTGTACGTACACTGATATATTTATTTAGTCACTTAATCTTTTTTTGTGATTCGGCAGCTGATGGTGAAGACAGAAATGGGCAAATGTGGACATCACGTCAAAACTTTAAATGACTTCCAAGAATTAACAGCAAGTATCAAAAAAGTTATAAATGCTTGACCATGTGTCACGTTAACTTTTAAGTCACCTTCTTAACCTCTGTTTCTTCCGTTCTTTAAACACTGGACACAAACCAGACCAGCGTCTACCTTCTCATACATTTTCAGTCTTTGGCACCTTCCTCTACTCTTTCCTGTTCGCTCGCCGTTTAGGCGCCACCGGTTAACACCTGCCTGTTCTCCGCAAAGTCACAGTTTTTCTTCTCCTTCTTCTCTTGAGAATTGGTGGTCTGGGTCTGACACAGATCCTGGATCAGTTTGGAGTTGAGGAAGCGCCTGTAGGAGTCCTTCTCCATTAAAGTGTAGATCATCTTCTGAGCTTCGTCGAAACACGACGGGCAGGCGCTCTCGACGTTCTGCTTCGTTTCCTCTCTGGTCGCTGCATCTAAGTTTACCTGAGAGGAAAGAAAGGGGAAAGATTAAGATACTAAAACAAAATCTGCATTTTAAGACCATGAACATAAAAGCTTATTAGCTTTTATTGCTCCTGTAACATCTAAAAACCTAAATTATTGGAGCTATTGTTTATGTTCAGTGAATTTTTATTGGTTTTGTTAGTGGCTAATTTCAGTTTTTGGCAGTATTGTTCACATTTTAATTATAAGGAGAAGCTCTGCAGCCTTTCAATTTGATTTTGTGTTTTTGATTTTCCATGTTTTCAATAAGAGGAAGCCCAGTGGACTGAAGTCAGTGTTGCACAATTAATAACATCTTCCTTTTCTTAGCTTCTCTTTAATCACCTTCCTCAGACTCGTCTTTCATGATGTAACATGTGGATACAGGTTCCTCATACAAGCCAAGATGTTTTATATGTACAGATAAAAGTCAATACCTCATTAGGAGCATCCACATCAACGTATTGCTGGCAGATCTGCTTGGCTCTGGTCGCCAACTTGGAGGGGGCGATCTTCTTGTAGTCTTCGCAGGCGACCCAGAAGTTCATGTTCTCCTCGCTGAACTCCGACTTCAGGAAACTCGTGAAGACGATGCGACCCGCTAATGCAAGCAGAAAAAACATGTTTCTGTTTAACATCCAATGCACCTCAAAGACCCAGTGTAGAGGTTTAAGGTAACACACAATGGCAGGGCCGAGTCATGTTCATCATTAACTCTCTGGGCTTGTTGTGAAAGCAATTGATTCGGGCATTGATAGGACCCAGAGGGTTAACGCAGAGTAATAAATGCTTTTCCTTTAAAAGACTAGGATCATGCAGCCATGCCCGAGGTATTTCAACTGACTGCAGAGAATCAGTTACACTGGTCGATTTCAGGTACCAACACCTGCAAGAGAGCTTCTCATCCATTGCAATGGGTGAGAAGGTCTCTTAAAATTTGTTCATCTACCAAAGAGAAAATAACATCTTTCACGGTTCCTGGCTTTGGTTGTGATTGCTGCATTTTTGAGATACAGAAGTGTTTTCCAATAACCAAACCAGCCACAGTACACACAGACCCGCTCGGGTCTCTGTAGGATCATATCTATCAAAAATGATTAACGTCTGCAGCACAACTGTCCCAAAATCCTCTGTGACTTAAGAAGACGGATGGAGGGAGACCACTGAGGCCACCTAAAGATAAACAGAAGAAGATGGGACCAATGAGAGCTGACGAGAGTCGAGAGGAAAGACGGAAGGACGATGTTGGAGGTCAGTCGATGAGGTCATGGAATGAAGCGGGTCAGGACTCAGCTGGTTCCCGCAAGGCCATTGCTCCTGTGTGTGTGTGTGTGTGTGTGTGTGTGTGTGTTGTGCTTAAGTCCTCTGAGAATCACACTCACGTAGACACAAACACACTCGGCACTGGTCAGCGTTCTCTAAGGGGCCATCAAGCAGTGTCTAGTGACACGTAGCAGAAGACCAGAGCATGAGAATGCATCAGAGTGTGTGTGTGTGTGTGTGTGTGTGTGTGTGTGTGTGTGCGTGCTCACTTTGCATCCAGCCAAGTCGTCTTTAACTTTCTCTAATGTGTCAGAGGTTGGTGATCCTACTTAATTAATCACTGTGAACAAATCTTCTACAGTTTTACCGTAAATTTGGGGCCTTCCCAAAAGTGAAGTAACAGATGAAGCGTCACTGTCGAGATCGCCAAAAACCTTACTGGCAACCAATAGAGAGGAATGCGAAGGTCACGGCCTCGTCTGATAATATTCCCATGATTACAGTGCTGTCATGTCACATGAGAATGGTGATGTTTGGTTTTTTTAATCGAGTTCTTCTTAATCGAGATTACTGTTTGGAGAACTAATGACTGCCAGCGTCAGTATTATTATTATCATCTCATTAGTCTTCGACTTCAAGCTTGAACAGTTTTCTTTCATATTGGTTGTGAAGTAATAAGATAACACTTACTTTCACTGCTCATCATGTGGCTGAAAGACTCCTTCCATTTCCCCACCTCGGCTGCAGCAGGCGCCCTGAAAGCACAGACATGGAACGAGACGTTTAGAAAGAGAAAAGCTGCAACATGCATGCTGCGATTTCTCTGTAAGCTATACGGTGACGGAGACTCACAAAATTCACGTTGAGGCTGTATCTGATCTGGTTTCATTTAGAGTTTTATCATCTATCATCAAGTCTGCATAAAATCCATTCATTTGTGCATGTAAATGAGGTTTAATCAGCTATGTGTCGCAGCAGTATTTGCTCTGTTGAACAGGTGAAGAGGGCACCCTGCTGGCTTCCTGTCATGTCGAGAAGTATTTCCAACTTTCAGACGTTTCCCTTTGCTCCACATCCCAGCTGCACCAATTAACTGATCAATACAGGAAATCTAATCACGCCAGCGTGCGTCATCTGTCCAATGATGCCTTGTTAAAGATTTCATCACTGCAGCATTAATGGATGTAATTAAATAGCTACACCCAGTTAGAAAAGAGTCATGCACAGCTTGTCTTTATGCAGTGAGTGGTATGTGTGATGCTGCCGCTGCTGCTGAACACTTTCATTTATCTCTGACTGTCTGAACGGGTTTCATGTCACTGCGAATGAAAGGTCCGGCTCATTGTTATTGTTGCCAACCTGCTGACGGGAGGTGATTATCCAGATGGGAATGCAATTAATGAATTCACGTGCATGAAATGGAAAGCTTGTTTATTAAATCACGATCCGTGTGAATGGGGTCGAGATGTCTTTTTTGAATTCCAGGAAGGGAAGAGTGAACATTTGTTTTTATGAATTCATTCACAAATTGCAGAGACATTAATTCCTCTGACCTCTTTGCAGCGGCGGCGGTGGCGGTCTTCTCTTTCACTGGCTTCTGATCTGCTGTTTGGGCTTCAGGCTTCTGGAGCAAGAAGCTTATTTTGTGCTTGATGTCTTTGGCACTGTGCAGAGACAAGAAGACAGGAGAGTCAGTCCAACGCATTTGGGTCATAACATCCAAGTGATTAACAACTGCTACTTTTCTATATAAATAACTGTTTACAAGTCATTCACTGATTCAAAATTACAATATCTCAATATAAAAAAATCATAAAAGAACAGCACACACAGTTAAAGATTTTCAAAAAGCTAAAACACTTTTATCCACCTGTCTTACCTTTTCAAGCACGTCGCTGGAAGTGTTGCAAGTCCTTTACACATGATGCAGCCTTAAAGATCCAAAGGCAGTAGTGTTGTTGTGAATGAGGAGAAGGAAGCAACAGTGCGTGAGAGTTTATACAGCAGCGTTCTCCAGGATAAGACACTAGGCTGTGGGTGTCTCCACCCCCAGCAGTGGTTTTATAGCTCCGGAGTGCACGATGACAGAAAACTGACCAATCACATAAGACGGGGGAGTGAGAGAGAGAGAGAGAAGGAGAGAGAGGGAGAGACAGACAGGCAGAGAAATTGGGGGAAATTTACAGCAGATGTGATCGTATGTAACCAAAACAGAAAGGTGTTTTTCACTGAGGGGGAGGCGACGTCTCCAGCTTTGAGGAATCAATCAAGTCGTGTCTCCATGGAAAGAAACTTCAGGGAGGTATTTGAGGGGTGGTGTTGTTGTTTAGTTTCGATTGGTGCTCGTACTTCAACACACAGCAGTGAGAGTTTACAGGCGAGTCCCTGAATAAAACCCTTCTTTGTGACCCACTGTTGTACTACATCGTGCTCTGCAGGGGTCATTCCCTGAACAGAAAACTCTGAAGGTCGCTCTGCGGAAGATTTTTAATTATTGTCCAATAGCATTGTCTTTGCATCTTTCATGCGTGACCTTGTTCGTTCTTACGTTGTTACATACCTGTCACAGCAACCGCGTGTCTGAAGTTTCTTTACAAATCCCAAATAATGATGATTTCAAAAAGAAAACACAGACTGAGGTTCTCATGATCATGCAGTGAGGAAACACCAGAGGCAGGTTAAAGTCTGTGTGAAGTCAATTCAGAGATTTCTTTCAAAACGCGTTAAATATGTTGGACAATAGTTGAAAAGACTTTGAATGATGTATCTCTGAAATGTGGAGTTAGAGGTTCAAACTTTTTTACCCCAGTTTTCAGTCTCAGGATTTTTGTGGGCGGTCCTTAAAGGGTGGCTCGATGACACGCTGAGGCCGCCCTGAGCAGAGAGACAGAGATGAATTCACATTTAGTCCTGGAGCTGTGAATTAATTTTTACCTGATTTTTGACACCTCACTTCATAAACTCGTCGATATTTGTAATCATTCAAATTTGGCTGGGTCTGACAAACTCAGAACACAAATATTTTCTGACTTCACATGGAATTAAATACACATAAAACACATTATTTTCTGACTTCACATGGAATTAAATACACATAAAACACATTCTTTTAAATGACGCTGTATGTTAAACTTATATTTATTTATTTCTATATGTTCTACCTCAGTCGTGTTGAGCTGAGCTATAAAAAAACAATCTTCATTGTTCTAACTGAAAAACTGTCGACTGATAAAACTGTGAATGTTGAGTCATTGCCAACTAAACCTCACAAGGACAAAGCATGAATCAAAGATGTAACACTTTGTTGTTTTTCATGTCCGTGGATCTGTGTCACCGCCGCCCTCCACACACTGTACCACACACTGTACACACTGTTGTTTTGATGACGTAAGGCGTGCGATCATAGACAACACGTTCTTGTTTTCTTCTCCAGAGGCCGTCTTACCACCATCTGCAATGTATTTGACATTTGCAGATGTTTTTTTTATATGGCATTATGCTTCAGCGTTGTCCGTCACCAGCCTGCATACTTATTTTAATACTTCATAAAAACCTGCATATGGTTTCAATGGGACATGTGTTACAGCAGATCTTTGGGGACCTGCATGTTGAAATTCTCTTTCCATTTCTGACCAGGTCTAATAACTATAATCAACCTGCTCAATCAGCGATGAATACAGAGATAGAACAAATAGGAAGTGGCACCGCAGCTTGAATAGGACTGACCTTTTGTATCCGCTGCTGAGCAACAGTTAGAGACAGTCCAAACCTCGAGCACCGCAGAGCCACAAAGCTCATCCATCTCAAGTCTGATGAATCCTCGTCCTCCTCCATCTCTAAAAAATCACATCAGACCCTCACCGACAGCTCAAGACGGGATTATGTTTCCTAAGAATGCCTGAATGTGGTTATTATTGTTTTCAGGTACAGACACAGAATTAATACAGAGGTCTATGTTTACAAATCAGTGCAGAGACACTGCATATGAACCATTAGCTTGAGTGTGGGCTGTGATTTGTGTATCTTTGACGTCTAACCAATGTGGAGTGCATTTCCTTCCTCCAGTTACATCCAGCCTTGTTTACATCCTTGTTTACATCCCGAAGGATCATTGCAACATATCTGGGCTTATTTCTGCCACCTGTAGATCGGCTGAATAACATGACGCCTCTGGTGCATGTGTATGTGTTACACGTGTGCATGCATGTGCAGGATCCAAACGAAACAGGCTCCATCGTGCTACTCGAAGACCTTCAGGTTGAAGCTATCGCATAAGACGAATGTGAGGACATGCTCCTGCTGACAAAAAGTATTTTTTGTGTGTTGGGAAAGGACAAAACTGGAGGTGGTTGCTTGGCAGATTGTGTGGAATTTACACTGGAAACTGCTGCTCACATCCTGCCTCCTACTAACAGTCGAAATTGTTTTTTGTGAACTATTTCCTCAACTGGCAGATCAGAAAACACTTGATATGCACCATAAAACAGTATTACAATGTATAACTTTTCATATATTCTTAATTTAGACAACAAGAAATAATCAACATAATCAAAACTGGTTCAGCTGTCATATCTTGATGCGGTGGATCGATTTAGGATGACCGTGTGAGAGGCGTTATGTTTGAGGATATCCAACGTACAAAAGTCGGTTTATAGATGAGATGTCAGGTTCTGTGCCTGAGCTTAACCGCCTAGTTTTTGGCTGACCACACAGTGTTTAGGGGTGTGATATCATTTATAGTTGAATATGAATGAAATATTAAAAACATAATCAAAACCTTGAGCTGCAGCTGAAGCACGCCTCTTTGTTTTGCAGTAGAAGCACTCGAGCTCCAATTATCATCCCGACACTTCTTTGTAAAGTACGCGTCGGGGGAATGCGAAGCCTCTCAGACACGAGCCGTGCAGATTGGTTTCATCTCAGCGTGAGAGGACAAACTGTTTCAACATCTGCATCTTCACTCGGAGGTAATGACTAAATGAGATCAAGCAGATGTATCTCCGAAGTCGAGAGGTTAACCCTCTGAAGAATGCACCTCGTGTCTAAATCTGTGGCTTTCTTTTTATCTGATGCCTAAAAGCACATTGGATTCTTTTTCTCTGAGTGATTTATGAGCAGCTGAAGCACAAATGTACCTTTCCTGGTATTTGTAAGCCAACATATGTAGGCATTTAGAGCGAGGACGGCTGCCAATGGCCACACGGTTTGAATTCATTCGTTCTTTAAAGGGAACCGAGTTCTGAAGACTTCACTACAATCAGAGAGGAGGTCGTAATGGCTGCTTGTGCATTTGGCGAATGGTATTTTAAATGATAAATGTGCTTCCTCCCTATAATCTATAATAATACAGAACAAAGACCTCTGTGATTGCTGAGAAATTACATCCGTAGGAAAATGTCACGCATGAGAAATGTATTTTTAGGGGAATACGATGCTTCTTTTGATGACATTTGTGTCTTTATTTAATTTATTCTCACGTCACGTCAGAAGAAAAGTTCATACATATATTGTAGCTGCAAATGTTCACAGCCTACACGTGCTTCTGACGCACACGGTGCCTGAACGTGATTCCTTTTTTTAAACACGTGGTTAGCGTCGTAACATTGTGTAACTTAAAACTTAGTCAATCGTGACTTTTGGTTTTCTGTATCCAACCTCATGCAGACTCATTGGAGAAGCTTGGTGCTTCTCTTGCTAAAAGATGTATGTGACAAAACGTTGGTATTTAAAGTCTCGAGAGTGAGAACGGGTTGTCACAGCCAACAGATTACCTGGACTGTCTTAAATGCATCTGTGGAAGTAAAAAATGGTTCAGATGTGGCAATTAAAAAATGATTAGTTTAAAAACACACAACCTGTATACCTGTCCAAAAACTCCACGTGCAAACATCCATTTATACACTTCGAGTAAGTCAGTGGACTGTAAGTACCCACATGAATCACTGTCAAAAAGTTGAGTGTGGGACGCTGGACACGTCTCACCCTCTGTGGTCGCCATTTCGGCCGCATGGCTGAAGTGGAGGGACCACCGGCATCGTGAAAATGGAGGCCAAGTAAGCTGCTGGAGCTGAAGCGGTTGTACTGAATGCTACAATGTACAAATGAAGCTGTACATGTGTTTTCTGTTTTTAATTCTGGCTGTAAGGCTCGATGTACTCACAACGTCCTTAAAACAGCAGCACCGAGCTAATCATGTGTTCTTCATCAGCGTCTTTTCTCCTGTGTTGGCTTAAAAGTTCATTCCTGACTTTGTAAGACTATTTTTCTTTCCTGAGTCAAAAATATTTCATGATTTAAATGTGTTATAACTTACATGACTTAGACAAAAACATTTTCTTTTTTAGAATTAATTGTATTGGGTGGGTGATTTTTGTGACCCTTCTATTAGCTCTTAACACCGGCACTGTAACGCTCACAGATCTTCCAGCTACAGTGTAAATATGATGTTTGTACATGAAAACATAATAACTAATACAGTGTCTTGCTGAGCTCTTCTTTCTCTGAATAGTTTTCCATTTTTATTAAACAAAAAAATCATATCACATAATGTCATTTCTTTGTTTCTGTCCTTAAATGCAGACGTCTTCCCAGAAAATTAAGAAGCATTCCTGATAACACACAGTGTAACACTGCAGCTAATTAGCTACATCTCGTCTGCGAATCGATGTTGTGTTGGGAAGACGGAGATGGGTGCTCATGTTTGTGAGTTAGATGAGGTCGAGACTTGGGCAGGAAAGCTAATGTAGAATTTGTTGTCTGCTGTGTGGCTCAGTGTGACTGAGATCTGCTCTGCCTGAATCTAAATTTCTGATTCTGAAAGGAGAGAACAGGATCGGTGATTCATAAAACAGATATGTATGCATGGAGCAGATGAAACAAGGTGGACCTCAACATGTAAAGGCTCTATTTGCTTTCTGTCAGCCAGGGGCTCATTATGAATTCTGGCTTGCAATCTCCTGCAGCTAACCGGCGCTGATCCAGACGGCAGGATATGATTAGAGCGCCAGAGGCCAGGCTTACACAGCAGAAAGGTGATGATGGCTCCTCACACACACACACACACACATGGACACACATCGCACCTGAAAGAGCCAACCTCATCTCTCAACAGGCCTTTTCAACCACAACAGCATCTCATTAGGTGGTGTAGCAGCTATAGCCACAGATATCCAGGCGTTAGGTAAGACCCTGTCGATGGACAGCAAGAACAGAACTCAGGACACAATTACAGCAGCAGGGTAATGTATTAATCATTACTCTTTTTAAAAGCAATACCTAATTATCACCCTTCCCAACAGTCATATATTATATATTTGAATGTGAATGCCGGGGTAATCACCCAGTAAGAGCAGCTAAGGCTGCAAAAAACTAGCAGTTTCTTTCTGCAGCCTATGAATCCATCGAAGTTATGGCGAGATGAAAAGCACACCTGGTTCAATCTTCTAAACAACCTCTGTTCACAAATCATTGATTTACCTGTTCGTTCTTCTGTTGCCTGTCACTGGTCCGAAGGATCTGTCTGAATGATGGAGAGGCAATTTCGTCTAACACACATCCAGACACAAGCCTCATTAGTTCTTTGTTGCTGTTCATCATTTCAAACCTGCTTATTGTAGGGTTACCGCCATCCTCCTCGGTCACCAATGTTTGGGACGAGCTTTACGGTGTCGTGACCCTCGTTGCAGAGGTTTCAGGAGGTTTAAGCAGAGGACGTCTGGAACATTACCTCTACATTTGACAAAGATGTTCTGATCACCCTTCCCTGATAAAATCATAGTAATTGGAGACTCCAACAGCCACAGACGTCTTTTCTTTGAGGGTTATTTCCACGTCGTTGTAGGAGTTTCAGGTGTTTTTTTTCAGTGTAGCTCTGTAACATTACCACTATATTTGACAGCAATGGTCTTGTCAGCTTCCCTTCTGAGTATTGGAATAATTCCAGCCATGGTTGGACTGGGAACAAAATTTGGCCTTGGGGGTTTTTGTCTGAATCAGCCCTAACCCCTTCTTTCACTGGACCCCCACAGTGAACCTCCCTGAGGGTTATTTTGGAAAGTTTTCTTAATGCAGATCATTCATGAAACAACTTTCAGGGAGGTTATGAGTTACTGCCCAACACTGTTCAGCAGTATATTTTACATCTTTGATTGGTTACGGTAGTGAAACATCTCAGGTATACATAAAGGTTTTCCGGACAACTTGACAAATATTCAATTAGGAAAACAAAAAGAACTTGACGATTTAATATTGTATGAGTCGTATGTATGTACAAATGTCCGTAAAAAAGTAAGTCTTGGGGAAAGAAGAAACGTTTGTCTTGTCAGTTCACACTTCTCAATCTGTTTTGCTGTTCACAGGAAACTGGAATCTTACAGCTCGACACTCCTTTGTTGCCAGAGGTGAAGAAGTACACGCTGACCCAACAAGTCCTAAATCCTCAAACTCAAAACTAGGTCAGTGTTAGGGCAACTGTTTGGTTCGTACGTTGGGGAAAGATTGCCTCAAAGCAAATCTTACTCACACTGTAAAGTCCATCTAATTGTGAAACGAAATCAGACTGTAGGTAAGAAAGGCAACTATTTGCACACCCATAAGAGGTCTTTTGATATAAAAAGCGTTTTATGTTGCAGGATGGAACATCCTTGAACATTCTTGTATCACACTCTTAAGTTAGAGTGACCTAATACCACCCTTATTTGTAGGCCATGTGTTGACAGTGTTTAAATAAAGATTCAGAGTAGAAATTCTTCTTTCCGCCTGTCGTGTTTCCAAAGCAAAGCGTCACAGACTTCCAGCCCGTTTTGTTTTGACCAAAACAAGACGCCTGAAATAACCTGAAATACTGCTAATCTCATCCAGCTACCAGGCCAGTAGGAAGGCGATCATCCGAGTCTAAAATACAGTGTGTTAATGTGCGCTGGTGTGGGTCACGTCATATTTACAATTACACTGATGGCTCCAAAGGTTAACAGGAACAAAGGCAGCATCAGGGCTGCGGATATAGACCCTCATAAACCACATCAAGTGACAGAGAATTGCATCGGTAAAGTGGCTCTGTCTCAATAAATGATGTCCTCTCCTCATCCCCGCTGATCTCACAGCTCCTCAGAGGAGGGACAGCAGGGTCCTTCATAAGCCATCAGCTTTGTTCCCATGAGTTACGCAGAGGACAGTTAGCAAAGGATAATTGCAGATCTCATATGGTCAAGAGCTCCATCTGTCTTCGCGGGAGACACTCGACGTGACGGGTAAATCTGTCAGGAGGGCTGTGGAAATGAAGGGGAAGCAACTATCAGTCCCAGTCTGACATAATTTTCCCATTATGACTTGGCTTGTTTACAGTGAAAGCTCTTGAGAAAAGCAAAAGCAGTGGCTGGCATAACATTTCAAAATATCCTGATTACTCATGGAGTAATGATAACAGCTACGCATCATATGAACATTGCGTGGAGAGGCCATGACCTTAGTCTGTTCATAATAGTTTGGTGGAATACATTCACCTCAGTTGTCCTCCAATTATGACTCACCAGGTAAGGTGCAGCAGAGCAGTATACACTTTGAGACCTTTACCATGACAACCTGCTCGATACGTCTTCCCATTTCACACCTCTTCACCTCTTTTGG
This sequence comes from Larimichthys crocea, assembly GCF_000972845.2. Lineage (NCBI taxonomy): Eukaryota > Metazoa > Chordata > Actinopteri > Sciaenidae > Larimichthys > Larimichthys crocea. The sequence continues at coordinate 8,545,755 of NC_040027.1, read as the reverse complement.
ATTAGAAATGGAGAAAGGTGTGAGGAAGGAAAAGAAAAAGGTTGTAATGGTCAGAGGAAGGTGGTGAAGCTCGTGATTATTAACAGAGTCTCTGAGCTACAGCTGCTGCTGATTATTTACACATGCTTGCACATACAGATGAAAGGTTCATGTTGAGTTTGAAAAAATAAAATCACATTTGTATGCAGATTGTGCCTCTGCAAAAACCAAGTCAACCACTTTGAATTTGTACGACCACGAACCAAGTATATGAATCTATGATATGTTTATGAACCAAATCATGTAGGTTAAATAAAATTCTCATTGTATCTACACTGACGCACTGTTGAAGTGGTGATATACACACTTGCATTGGTCTTTTTATAGAAATAATCTCTGTCTATGATTGTTTAGGAGTAAACAGTAATTCACTCTGTCAGGATCGGGCTTTGGCAGCAATTGGGGGCTTGGAAGGTGTCGGTAAGAAAAGGCTCTATTAGAATAACTCAGAATGAAAGAAATGAATGTGACTTAGTTCAAAACCCATGATTGCTTATGCTTATCAAGGTACACTGGGACATGACTGATGCATAGAGACAAACCTATGGGCAATCATGAGCCACTAATTAAACTATGAACATGAACTAGTTCATGCAAACTGTTGCATTAACTTGCAAAACACTGCCTGATGTCACCAAATGGCTACATGTGTGCTGTTGCTGCAATGAAGGCTGAATTCCTCATGTGGACACGGTGCAGGCCTCTCTCCGTCAGCCTCATAAGGACCTCCACGGGGCTACAACAGTTGTTTATGAAAGCGTCACATATTGTAACTGAGGAGATTTGTCTTGCATGACACTTTAAACACTGGCTGGTTCCAATAATAAAGGCTTGCTCAGGGATTACTGTAAAGACAGCTTTCATCGTACGCCCTCGGTCGTGACTATTAGCACATCAAACCCAAACAAAGCCGCTGACTTTTCCAGCTTCGGGTAAATGACCCGTAACACAGAACTCGTGGTGCTAGTACAAGAGGGAGAGAGGAGGTTACAGCGGCCGTGGCGGGCCATAATGAGCTGTGATGGGTCTACGTGTGGAACAGCATGCAGGTTAAAGATATCTATCAGAACAGCTGATGGTGATCAGCCGTATTCACAGCTTTGATCTAACACGATCATCGTGATGATGGATGAGTGTGTGTATTTGTATGGTGTGTGTGCAGATTTAGTGCTTCACCTCCTCGTCTATAACTCATGAACACCTCTTGAATCCCTTTGACAAACGATGTAACGCTGACAGGCGCACACAAGGCCACGCTTCTGCTTCTTTGGCTTGATGCTAAAACTAAAATGTCATTGCCAATCTCAGCAAGGCCAAGCTGCTGCCATTGTTTGCAACAGTTGGAGTTATAACAAACCAAGTAATTGAAAACAGATTGCTGACGCTCTCTCGTTAATGCAGAAAAAAAGACATCAGCGGAGTTAACGAATGTTTAATTTCCCTTCCCTTTGCTGCTGAGCCCAGTTATACCGCCCACTTGCCGAGCTCCTGTTCTGGCATGACACCAGCTCAGCATTCCCCTGCAATTTGGGCCTGAAAACCTCCTGTTCCTACCCCTGTGGTAGCAACACAAAATCTCACATAAATATGCTCCTAGGTAAATCATTTGTTTGTGAAACCTCCCGTCATGACCAAATCATCACTGTAATAGTGTTATGCCACATTTATTATGCTCCACAAATCAAGCTCTGCTGGTCATCTGGCTGTTGACCTAATGGTTCAAATTTAATGGTTCATAAAACAGCCACTGCTATTTAATTTAGTGCACACATCATCCTTCCATAAATATCATCATTATTGCAGTTATGTCGACAATAAACACTGTCTGCTACGATCAGACCGCGGGCTCCTCGGGAGACAAACTGAAAGTCTGCACGCGGCCTTTAAGTGTTTTCGGGTGACCGACGGTCAGCCATGTCGTAGCCACAAGCCACAACTGTTGCACTGAAGGACGGTCTGCGTAATAACAAACGTCAGGGTCTCTCTCACATGACAGGAAAGAAGAAAAAAAAGGAAACTGTGCTTTGCTGTGATAACGTCAGAGCGCGTATGGTTTATAACGCATCCAGCATGTCTTTAATATCAGCAGACAGCCTGTCAGAGTCAGAGCACGTGTTTCTGCTTTCTGCTGTAATATATATTAGTGGTAAATATCACCAGGGGTCCCAGAAGAGAAGTAAACAGTTGATATTGTTAGCAGCATGACCTCAGTGAAATCTTTATCTGTCCCCAAGACTTACAAAGTTTTGTATTTCTACAAATGTTAATAAAAAGTCAAACTTGTCGTCCTGAACACGAGCTGTAAGTCAAATAAACAACAAAAGAACAAATACAGGAATTCTATGGTGCTCAATGATGCACAAATAAAACAAAAGATGGTGCAAAATACTTTTTTCCACTGCACTGCAAGAACGTTAGGTTAGAAAGTGAGTTCAGCTGAAAACATTAAAGAACTTTGGTGAATCCATTTTTTAGTTTGCAGTAATTAAATCTGATGGAAGCTGTAGTAGCCGGGGTGTTGATATTTCTATTACCCCTAAAATCTCACCAGGTGTGTTGCATGTTGTGGTCATCGCAGCGATACGTGGTCGCTCTAGTCAATGTTTCAAAACCCCACCGGCTCCACCGTGGTCCAGTTCAGAAACGGGTCTCTGCTCAGCTGTTTTTGACGGACGCCACGAGCAACCCGCACCACTTTCCACAGAGCACCTCGAGCTGACAGGAAGCCAGACACAGAAACAGCATAGAGAATCCGGAGGATTTTCAAAATAAAATACCTCAACAAAGTACGTAGCATGTTTACACATGTAGAAGCATATTTAGAAGAACATAAACCAGGAAAATTAGCAAATCTGAGCAAGGAAGGAGGAATAAAGGATTCTGAAACGCGGCGTTAGTCGACCTAAAAACAGCCTGTGCAGCTTCCCGTTAGTTCTGATTGTGAAGTATTTTTCCCACTAGCTGAAATAGTCATCAAAGTGCTGGACACTGGACTATTTTCTACTGTTAGCAATGATTCAGATGTCTAAATGTCAGGCTGTTTCCTTTGTGTTTGAATGGTACAAAATGATCTTTGTATTTTAGTAGATAAATAGTTACTCTGTGTGTTTGCAAGCAGTTTAGGTTAAAAATTGTTAAATGTTAAATTTCTGTCTTCTTTTTTTGGTGAATCAGCACTGACTCAAGTGTCTACAATTCTGGGATCTTCCATCCTTTCAAAGGCTTCTGAAAAACTTGTTAAGGCTCAGGCACAGCTTATTTAAGATATACTATATGTTTGAAACCATAAACCATGGCTCGTTTGTAGAGCAGTTCACACTCTGGTAGAAGTATGTAAGGGGATGTTGCACCACATCTAATAAGCAATCTACAGAGTTACTTCACCAATGCGAGCGAATGCACTGATTGTGGCAAAGCCTTTCTCTTGTGCTGCTGTAATCTGACTCTTAGAGGTTCAAAGTTCAGCTTTAGCACCTTTATCATAAATTATTGTGTGTTGTTCCACTTCAACAATTAGTCTCTCATCGTCCATGCTGAGACCCTTTGATCGATTGACTGCTCACCTGGTGCCAATATAAACTGCGTATTGTGTTTTATTTTGAAAGGGTATTCCGTTGATTCTGTGTCGGATTTCCTGTCTGGTGCAGTCTGCTCTGTTGACCTTCACGCGGTTTAGTAAAGGCTCCGTCAAAAACAGAAATGCTAAAAATGCTTTTTACCGCAATTTGTTGTCCGACCTGAAATTTAGTGCAAAGATAAGAGCATTGTAAACAACAGTGTAGAATTCATTTGCCACTGAAAAACACTGAGATCTCACATGGCTGATAAAACTCGCATGCATGAATCAGCCACAATTGAGTTAAGACAGTTAAGTGACTTTTAAGAAATCCAGATGACACTCACAATAACAATAAACTAGTTATATTCTGTGTTTTTTCAGTATCAAGTTTAGAATCCTGCCTGTTTCTTAACTACTCTAACTACTAATCCAAGTAAGAACCGCTCAATAATGCAATTTGAGGATGGAACAACTGTTTTCTGTTTCACGTCAACAAGTCAATTTTGCCATCCCACATGAATTATTCAGGCACAACATGTACTGTTCTTTCCTTTCAAGGCTCAGAATCAGAGAGCTACATCCTTTAAAGGTCATTCAATGCATAATCACGTCACAGTAACTTGCAGCGGCTGCACAGCTTTTTATGGGTCCAAACTTTCAGTGGTGAGGAAATACTTCTTGATTGATTTAAAAATAACAATACAACTCAATAACTAGTGGAAGTCCTGCATGTAAAATGCACTTTACAGTGCGATAAGAAAGTACAAAGCAGTGAGTGCTGTGACAATTCTTCAAGGGGTAGATGTATCATGTCCAGATGTTGGTAGTGTTGCAGAGGAGGTCCTCTCTGAAGAGCTGCAAGTCTTCAGGAGGATTGTGAGGTTTGGGTTGGTTGTAGATCAGGCAAACGCCGCGTTCTGGATCATCTGAAGGGGTTTCACTGCGCAGGCTGGGAGGCCCCTTAATGGTGCATTACTCGATATTTGTCCACTAGAGGGCAGAAAAACTCAAACATATTATCACTTTATTTAACTGCTATGGCTTTTTACTGCAGTTTATTTAGCATAGCACATTTCACAGAGTTAGAAGAGCAAAATGATTTTTGAAAAATTCATATAATATAAAGAAGCAAGCAATAAAACATAAGCAACAAAGTCTACAGCAAGAATCAAAGTCACGATCACCTTTTGCTTTCAGTCGGGCACGTGGGACAACCAGTATAAGCCCCTGTCAGAAGACCTAAGTGACCTACTAGTGATATGAGGCAGCTGGTGCCTGACAATGCAGGGCTCTATATGTGATAACGAGAACAATAAAATGATTCCTGAACTTGATGGAAAGTCAATGTAAAGCTGATAAGGTGGGTGTGATATGAGTTGTTCTTCTGGACCTGGTGAACAGCTGTGCAGCACCATGTTGGGTCAGCTGTAGAGGATCCAGAGACGCCTTGCTGAGGTGTAATCTAAACAGGATGATATAAATGTGTGAATGATCATCTGAAATTTAGGTTGTGACACAACAGCCCTGAAAGTGAAGGAGGAAAAAAAAAAACAACGGCTTAGATTTCTAAGACTGAACTTTACAGCTGAAGAGAGCGACCCAAAACACTGAGCAACCTTTGAAGCTAAACAATGATAAGGACCTCTGTCTTCTGTGTTTACCTGCAAAAAACCTGGCCAGCCATCCGGTCCAATAAATGCAGTGGAGTAAAAGAACATTCTCGAGTACATGCATGTGTTTCTGCTCCAGTACTTCAGTGTTTGATCAGTCACCTCTTTTTGGACACACTTATGTCACAGCAGGTGTTTTGTTATTGAGAGCTGATGTAAGACATGACATCATGGATTGGTACATTTACTTCCTCATACTGACATTTCACCAAAACAATAAAAAATAAATAGAACATCTTATGTAATACCCAAAAGAGATTCTTGTGTGTCAGGGACGGTTTTGACATACTGTTCAGAGCACTCGCTGAACCTGAGCTGTATCTCCTCGAGGGAGGACTGGACCCCCCAGCACAGTGAACACATGATCCCAGAGGGCCAGCGCAGAAATGGGAAACAACACTAGGAAAAGAATTGAGTGGTCTCACTTAATAGTCTGCAGAGATGTGCAAAAAGGTAATATGGTCAGATGAGTCATCCTTCACCATACGTGTGTACACGGGGTACACGCCACGTCTACAAGGGAGGATTTGATGACTGAGTTATGCTTTGATTTATTTTTCTGGCGTGGTTTTGGTCCCTTTTAAAGAGAAGGGTCACTGCAAATCAATATTGTTCTGGCTGATCACAGTGATGATTTCTATCCTGATAGTTCTCTTCCACGTTGATAATGTCTCTGATCTAGGGCATGAGGGGGTCACTGAATGGTTTGATGAAAATGATGTAATCACATGTGACGGCGTTCAGTCACCACATCTGAACACACAAAATGGGAAACTCTCTCTACATAAAAACACCAAATGAAGGAATATCCTTTGGAAGAATGGTGTTTAATCGCTCCAGTAGAGTTTAGAGACTTGTAGGATCACTGCCAAGGCAAATAGAGCTCTTCTAGTGACACGTGGTGGCCCAGTTTTAGACATAAAGGCCTGAAATTCAATAATATGTGGTAGTGATTGATGTAGCAGGGCCCTTGGACCTCTGTGGTTCCCAAGCCAAGTCCTTACAAACTGAACTACTTCCGCTGCAAGCATGGTTTTTCCTGTCGTAGCGGTGGTCATCAAGCTGATGTTGAGTATTTGAAGTTTATTATTGCCTTGTATAGTAGAGGTGTTTATTATCTCACATGCTATTATTTGCTTAGGAAATGTGAGCTGTAACATGTTTTCATGATGTAGCTGAGAAAAAATGTTATTTTAATGGGGAGGAGGACTGGTCTGTACACTAAAGAATGTCTGATAAGAGGTGTGGATTCATCCGAAAAGCTGCGGTATGTCTCAAAAATATGGTACGAATCCTCACATATTTCTTTTTACACAAACACAAGAGTCCAAAACCAAAGTGAGCATGTGACAGATCAAATTATTCTTCTTTCAGCTCTGTGGCCTGAAAGGCAGATGAAATAAAGTGTCTCTCAGTGATGAGCCCCAGGCAAGAGCTGCAGTTGTTCATCGTCTCCCGCTTGACTCATTCTTCTTCTGGTTACAGCCTTCTGACATGAATCACTGTTGATAAATCAGCTGATCGGTAATGTCAGAGATCTGTGTGTGTGTGTGTGTTCAGGATGCCTGAGGTAACGACATGCAGGCACTGATGCAAATGCACTGGAATAAAGTCATATTTGGTGATTGAGTCAGTGTTTTCCCGGAAGATTTCATCTCTTTTACTGAACATGTTCATCTTTTGGTTAATTCTGAATTGTGGCATTACATCAGACTGGTAAACAACGTACAAAGTACCTCCATGTGAGTCTGATGTGGCAAAATACTCTAGCACCACCTTGTGTCTGATATAAGACAGTGTAGGCTCACAGTAAATCCCTGAGAATACCAGAAAACAGGAATTCTAGGAACTTAAAGGAACACTTGGCATGTCATACGTCATCACGTTGTCACACCTATAATCATACCCAAAATATCAGTCCGGTGGTTGCTGCCATAGTGCGCTATAAGAAAAATGCTAATAGATGAAAACTGATGTTGTTCTTCATGCTTGGTGGTCACAAAGAACATTCATTTATTAATCCACCAATGGGGACATCGACATGCAAATGTGTGGAGATGGTGGAGTGACTGGAGGCAGTTAGCAGTTTGTTGCCTTGCCTTGTGTAAAGTACAAGTAAATCCAGACTCTTGGTGGAACGTCCTCCCAGTTCCTACCAGATCAGGGGCGTCCCTCTCTACCTTCAAACCTCCTGAAGACCTCCAGCTCTTCAGAGAGGACCTCCTCTACAACACTACCAACAAATGGACATGATACATCTACCCTTTTAAGAACTGTCACAGCACTTACTGCTGCACTAACACTTTCTTATCTTCTCTCACTCTCATTCTTGCTCTGATGGAAAGTACAATGACTCAAACACTGTTGTGGAGAAATTGCTGAAGTCAAAGGTCAATGGTGAAGTGAGGAGTTCAGAAAGTGTTCAGGAGCCTCTGATGTCTTATGCTGTATTATTTATTGACGCTTGGCCAAGGAGAATTAGAGACACTCTCAAAGTTCATCAGAAGTGCCTGAGTTGGTCTCACATTCTGGATCGACTTTAAACCCCAAGATAACAGCACAAATACTACACGCCCAGAATGAGTCACAGAGAATGTCTTTACCCATGGAGGTGTTATTGTCAGCATGTTCTAGTCTGGAGACACAGACTGTTATGTCTATGAAGGCAGCAACAGGTCTCTGTGACCCTGGACACCACAATGTTGAGATAGACTGGCACCTACTGTTCCCAACCAAAGCCAAACAACTAATACTGCAGAGGACCTCAAGGCCCACACGGGACCTTGTGTGACCTAAGGATAGAAAATTCCAGAACAAACACTACTTCAGAATGTAATACAGTTCACTAAAATGAAATGTAATGTAATAGAGCCCCTAACATAACAATTTTGAGCTAAAATAACTTAATACAATTACATAGAACCTGCTGACCACCACACGATGAAAGAAGTGTGGAAGAACTGTAACGTAACGGGTTAACTTGGGTAAAACACAGATTGCAAAATATTTTAAAAAACAAACACATTTGGCAATTCTTTACAAGACCTCAAATATTTTGTTCCAGCTTGCAGCTTGAATTAGAACTGTGTCGTACATGACGTCACAAAGCCTCAAATAAAGATCAGTTGTTGACATACTGACTTACAGTTTGGATCAGGCACATCTGCTCATACTGAAAGTGCTTAAAAACTAATCTGACAAACATGAACATTAAGGTTACTCATCTAATATAACCATTGAGCAACATCCACTCTCAGAGACACATACTGTCCATCATGATCCCTATATGTGACCTGCTGGATCTTTTGGTCTTTCTGGTCTTTTTCCATCAATTTAACACTTCATTCAGATTGATGTTGGCCGTGTCTCCATGATTCTGTGTCTTGCATAAGTGTACCTCCTCACCTCAGAAGTTGCAACACAGCGGCTGCACAAGAAATATTGATTTTTTTTTTTTTTTAGCTGGTGGATTTCATGGACTGCTTGTTTTGTAAATGGCAAAGGTCGCATGTTTCACTAACACTGCTGCGACTGCAGACACAGCAAAAAATCAAATCTTGTTCTTACGTAAAGTAAAAGTTCACTCTGTTTTATGGTCACCGCCTCCAGGTGAGTAAACTGTACATGTTTTTACATGTTTACCAAACTCACTGAAACGGTCAAAGTCTTGGTTAGGGAATGGGACAGATTGTGGTCAAATATTTAAAGAAGTCGTGGGTGAAATGAGACCACTCAGACCTCTACACCTTTACTTTTGACTACATGTTGATGACATGTTGAACTGCTATGTTTCTACAGTAAACTGTAGATGAGGCATTTAATTTCATGTAGTAGTTTGCCCTTCAGGCTTGACCCGGGAGGGTGAGTGGAGGGGGTTACAATCCAGAACTACACCAGTAGATGCCACTAAATTCTGCCTAAAGGACCTTCTTCATGCTACTGCAACCTTCAGAAAGGATGAAAACAGTAGCCTAGATTTACTCTACGTGGGCGGTGGGTGAAGGGGTTAGTTGGTGTAGACATGAAGTCTATGTGTGTAGCTACTGAGATACCATATGGAGACCACAGAGGGCTGTGATTGGTCAGTTTCCAATAGCAGAAATCTTAAATTTCCACTTCTTAGAACATAAGAGTGCATTGCTGTGCTGAATCGAACAGGACAGTAACGCACCAGTCAGTGGAAAGCCTGAGGTCTGAAGTCCAGATGTGTCGATGCATTTAATGATGACAATGGAGACCTGATAGCGCTTCGGTCAGCTGGTGCAGCAGCTACTTGAATTCAGTATTATGTTTGAATTGACTTGATTATTTCCGATCATTCTTTAACTTTTAGATTATGACTGAGCAAGGCTTCAGAGCCAAGAGTAGATTAAGTGACTTCCAGCCCTGTTGACTGTCCTTATAGATTCCAGAGAAGAGAGCATGGATGCTGGGCTGGTTATCTCCCAACTGATAAGCTCCACTGTGCAAGTCTGTAACAGTAGCTGATTGGTTTAACTGATAGATCAATATATATATGTGCAGTATTTCTAGATATGGCTATGCATTTTCAGTAGGGGGTCAATGGTTATGTTTACCTGAAGGGGAGTGATTCTGTGAGTGAGTGCAGGAGAGAGAGGTAGAGTGGATGGGCTCACAGTAAGGATATAAAAGGTCACCCAATCCTTGTCTGGCATCTGTTCCACCAGCAAGAGTCATCCCGGGCGTTTCACCATGAAGCACTACATGCTGTTGTCTCTCCTGTTGGCGTTGGGATGCGTGCACGTTCACGGTGCGCCAGTGGAGCTGGACGACATGGAGCAGTTGTCGTGTGAAGACGGTTTCGCGAAAGGCTCCGCAAATGAGGCTCTCACCAAAATCAACCAGGACCGAAAGGACGGATACATCTTCAGCCTGCACCGCCTGTCCAGCGCCCACATGGCAAAACATGTGAGTCACGCAAAAACAAGCTTACAGTGCATTCAATTAATAAATCTGCCAATTATTTATCAATTATTTTTGAGATATTGAAGTTGTAGGAATCTAAAACGTTCATTCTTAAAGTGCATGAGAAACATTGTAGACTAAAGCCAGTCATCGATTTATTCATTTCTAAGAGGGGGGATGGCCCAAACTACCCCTAACCCTAAAGTCTAAGGTATTTATATTATATAATCTAGATAATATTATAGACTTAAGACCAAACTGACTGGAGGGTGGGACTGAGAGAAAAAAAGGTGCAGTTACAAGTCCGTTTGCTACTCCACTATCATGGATTTAATAATCCATAATCAATACACAGGAATAGGTCCCAAGGCAGAACTGGTGCAGAACAATGGTTTGGTAAGTTTACAGATTACCAGACAGGTTCAAACAATAAAACAAATCCATGAAGAAGCAGGCTAAATCCATAAAGTCCATAAAACAGTCAAGGTCCAAGAAAACAGACTTGGAAACTAAACGTGAGGAATGGCTGGAACGCTTGAACAAAGACAAACTGACTCTGAAGAAACATTTAAAGGTTAGAAATTCATAATAAGCCAATAATGAGTTTAATTAAGACCGTTTAGCCAAACATGTTATAACAGTGACAGCTATCAAGGATCATGGAAACAGTTAGTGCTTCACTGATCATCAGTCTTTCGGACCGGTTGAAATAAATCAAAGATTGTGTTGTGAGTGTTTTTATTAGGATGTTGGGATGGCTGTAATTATTGCTTGATAATTTCATGTGTGTCCATTTGGCATCACAGGTAGGAACCGGCTTTGTTTTCTACTTGACCCTGGACGTTGTCGAGACCAACTGCAGCGTTATCAGCAAGAAGGACTGGAAGACCTGCAAGGCTCGTGAAGTCAGCGACACACCGGTTAGATTTCTTATGTTTCTTCACTTTTACTTCGCCTTCATCGCTTCAACTTAAATCTATTTTCTATTAAATATATTCTATTGCATGCCCTTATCATTGTACTGTTTTTCTCAGGTATATGGACAGTGCAAAGCAGCCATCTTTATGGATCGTACCAAAAGAGTGGTGCGTCTCTACAAATACGACTGTACCATCAGACCAGGTAAAATGGAAATGGATATTCTGCCAATGTGGTGAAACAGTAAATCATCTTTTAAGATCAGTTGGACTTTAGATGTTTGGAAATAGTTGTAAAATATGACAGATTTCTCGTCTTGATTAAGATTAAAATACAACGTTTTGTGCATTGTACAACATTCCTGTTATGTGCACATACAAAACCACTTCTCTCTCTGCTCAGCTCCTGCAGCTAAGATTTCTGCGATCTGTCCGGACTGTCCGAGTCACACTGCCCTGGACAACGCTGAGGTTCAGAAGACTGTGTCTCTCTCGCTGGAGAAGTTCAACAAGGAGAACGGGTTGACCAATCATTTCGCTCTGGTCAAAATCAACCGTGCTACCTCAGGGGTGAGTTTTCTGCATACTGTATCCTCTCAGAGAATGCAGAGAATACGCCATAGGTTCCCCTCTAGTGGACACATAGTGTAGCTCAAAGACCAAGAAAGTCCATGTATGGAGGTGATTGGAGCAGATGGCTGTGCAAACAACCACAGGTCTTTCCCCCTGGAGAGCTGTGTTTGTGTCCTGTGTGAAACCAAAAGTCAACATAGACTTCTTTTTAGCTTATGTTACATATGTAACATAAGTACATGACTTATTTCCCTTTCTAAACCTATAAACAAGTCATTTTTGTGTCTAAACCAACCAAACCTTGATTATTTTAACCATAGAGAGTCTGAAACAAAGACGTTGACGTCACTAACAGGTTTCTGAAGAGCAGTTGTGAAGCTCAGTGTGGTGGCCCTGGCCGCCGTCCTGCCTCTAATCCAAAAATGGACAAAGATGTTCTTAATTAATCTTAACCCTGCATAACTTTAAGCCTTAATATAATGTGAACAGGTGAGTTGTATATAAATTCACCCTCAGTACAGTTGTCATGAACGGGGAAATTAGCTACAGAGACCAAAACTGTTTTTTGTACCAGGCTGTAAACATGTTTATTTCTGCTGTGAAGTTGGACATTTGGACATGGGGACTTATGGAGACCTCTGTACTCAGCCTCGAGTGGCCAGTTGAGGAACTGCAGTTTTTGGCACTTCCACATTGGCTTCACTTCACAGTCACAGAGGTTGCAGCTTGGTTTAAACTCATAAAATGTGAAAAATTCCTCAGCAAGCTTAATTTTGAAAGACTAACTGGATGTTGCGTACTAATAACTGCTTACTACCAAGCAAAACTGATGCTAGAGGGGTACCTAGTGTGACGGGTGACTGACCAAGTTGCCGTTTTGGGAGCGAGAACATGTTCACAACTCCTGCTCTTAATTATCTTTTAATAATCTTTATCCATGTAATAACGTGAGTCCTGACTCCTGACCAAATATCCCATATTGTTATGACTATTCCTTTATTAAATGTTTTCTTTCTTTGTGTGTGTTTGTGTACAGATGGCCACGTCCATGTATTACAATGTAGAGTACACCATCCAGGAGACCACCTGCACCAAGAGCGCAGAAGCTGTGGCATCTGACAAGTGCCCAGTCATGGACTGCGAGTTCGCTGTGAGTCGTGACAAACTGTTGTTTCACAGTATCTTTTTATCGTGGTCGATTGGATTGTTTATCTGAGTTTGTAGGATTTGTTTTGTATGTTGAAAAGAGATTTCAAGTTAATCAGTGCCGTGGTCATTTGCCTCGCGCTCCCAAAGAACATCTTGAGAGAGATATTAAAATTAAAGGCCAGTTTTTATTTTAGCGCCCATCCATCCTCCTGTTTCTGCTCGTAGCTCAGGACCAGCATGTTTTTTTGGGTTCATATCAGTGAGCAACTTTATTATAGCAAAGGATAAACTATAAACTCTAACAAAGCCACAGTCCTAACTCCTTCCTCCTCTCCTCTCTTAATTCAGCACAAGGGCTTCTGTGTGGGATCCCTCTACAACTCTCCCGGTGGTGATGAGCAGACTATCAATGTAGAGTGTGAGATCTATGAGCCCGAGGTAAGACTCACTAAGCCATAATAAGATAAAAATCAATGACTGATTTACTTATTTAATTTTATATTATTTTATTTCATTTTATTCTGTTAAAAACACATGAATTATTCTTTGTTTTCCCATATTTCACAACTTCCCGGTGTTTTATTTGACGTTTTGATATTCCATATTCACTAAATGTTTGGTTTTATGTACCAAAATTACAGTTTTACATCTCCTGTCTCTGGACCTCGAGCAAGAAAAGATTGTTTTGTGTTGTATTTTAGTATTAATGTCTGTTAGCCTGTCTTCTGATTGGCTGATTGGTTTTCTGAGTGACGCAGGCCAACACAGGTAACAGATTGTAGCTTACTGTGATTGTAAAGTTGTCACATCACAACCTTACGGAAGCCTTTACGGCTCATTTAAAGGCACATTTTCTGAATATGAGCTATTTCTCTACAAGTTTAGCACTTATAATAAAATATATACATTAAGAGACTTTTAAATACAGAAGTCCAAACTTAGGAAAAAGTTGTATTAATGCGGAATTCTCCTTCACAACTTGCTTTAAAAGACTTGACAAAAACTCGACCCAGTTGACATTGTTACAGTTTAGAGTCATGGTGCATTAATGAATGAATGTGAGTGACTTTATCTTGTGTGATTTACAGGCTGCTGAGAGGGAGAAGAAACTGCACCTGCTGGGCGGAGAGACTGACCACGAACACAAGAACAAACCCGACCACGACCAGAGCCACGACCAAGCACACGGTGCCGACCAGACACACTCACACGATCACGAACACGACCACACCAAGAGCCACGCTCATCACGACAAAACCGCCCAGCACGCTGACAACAGCGAGCACCACCACACACACGACCACGACGCTGGCAGCAGCCACAGGCACGCTCACGACCACTCCCACGACCACGGGCATGGCCACGATCACGTGCACGCTCATCACGCCAAAGCTCACAACCACACCGGCGACTCTCCCAACCAGCACCACGACTACAAGCATGGCGATGACGTGCACACCCATGACCACGACCACGAGCTGGCTCTGGACCATGACCACAAGCATGCTCACCTGCACGAGCACGAGCACCACCATCATCACCATGACCATGACCACGAGAAGGAAACCCACGACCACCCAGAGGGTGAAGTGAAGACACTGCCCTCCGTGGACCAGCCCGTGACCCTGCCTATCTTCCCTGATGTCCCTGAAGTAGGAGTCGTCCTGCCAGCCAAGCCCGACCCCCAGATTCCTGGACAGATGGAGCCCATCATCCGGCCCTTCCCCACCTCAGTCTCAGCCCAGTGCCCTCCTCCAGCAGCAGCCACCACCTTTGTGGAGAAACTCTTCTCGGAGGACCCCTTGTTCAAGCCAACTGCTTAAGGTTCACAAAACTCTCACAAAAACACAGACTGAAGGGTAGTGAAGAGAAAACATATAACATATCTGCTCCAGACACATTGATAGACAATAAAAGATACACATTGACTGCTTGCCTGGAGTCATTCATTGGCAAAATGGTGGTTTATTTCCAGCACAGAACCTGTTAGCTTTCTTGTCTTGCCTTCACTTCAACCCACAATTCTCTGTTGGTGGGAAATTGGTCAAAAATAATAAAATAATAAAAGCACTACACTGGTCATTTCCTTTTTACAATCCTCAGAGATAACAAAACTGTAAACACTGACCCCAATATACCATGTGACTCACCAAACTGAGTCACTGCACAAAGAAGCCAGCAAACATGAAAGTTTTCTCTGTTTATATGTTATTTGTGCTTGGCTGTACAGAATAATAAATGATGCCACAAACAATAATCCAGTGTCTTTCGTATTTCGTGTTTGTCACTGATCCATCAAAAAAAAAAGAAAAAAGCAACAATCTTTAAATAAAATGATCTTTAAAAAGATTGTGGTTACGTGACAGACGGCAGATTTTATTTTTTCTAAACATGACATCACCATTAGAGAAGTGGCTGTGTGACAGTAACTGAAGTACACCAACATAAAATGCATAAAAATATCTATGTGAACATGCTTTTTCCTGGTAGGATCCACGTACGACCCAGTTATGCTGATCTAGAGTACATAATGTAAATAATGTATTTAAAGCAGATAATAATCTGTGTACAATTGCTACAAACTCAACATGCAGAACAAGAAAAAGCACTTAGACTGGACCTGGACCTGCTTCAGAATTCAGATTCAGATTCTTTGAGAGTAAGCATAACATTACCGCCTGCTTAATATTGTGTAAGTCCTAAGCCCTGACTTGTCAAGGCATGGACTCCCCGAGACCTCTAAAGGTGTGCTGTGAGATCTGGCATCAAGATGTTAGCAGCAGATCCTTTAAGTCCTGGAAGTTGCGAAGTGGGACCTCCGTGGATACGACCTGTTTGTCCAGCACATCCCACAGATGCTCGATTGGATCGAGATCTGGGACGCTTTGAGACTTTGGAGGCCAAATCAACACCTTGAACTCATTGCTGTGTTCCTCAAACCATTCCTGAACCACGTTTGCTTTGTGGCAGGGAGCATTATCCTGCTGCAAAAAGGCCACTGCCATGAGGGAACACTGTCTGGTCTGCAACAGTGTCAAGTAACCACATGAATGGCAGGACTAGAACACTAGAACATCGCCTTCTTGCCATAATGCAGCCGGTTAAGTGACGCACACGCACCCCGCCATCCATGTGATGTGATTCATCAGACCAGGTCACCTTCTGTGGTCTAATTCTGATGTCAGTGTCCATTGTTTGGTGCTTTTGGCAGTGGACATGGGCCAGCTCAGGCACCCTGACCGATCTGTGGCTACATAGCCCCATAAGCAAGAACCAGCATTAACTTTTTCAGCAGTAGCTACAATAGTTTGTCTGTTGGATGTGACCACAAAGGGCAACCTTCGCTCTCCACATGCACCAATGAGCCTTGGCCACCCATGATCTGTTGCTGATAACCCCACAAGAGCTACAGGTTGTCTGGCCATCAAAATTTGTTAAAGGTGGAGCCAGTGGTGCCGTCTGGGTTTTTGAAGTAGTTTATCGAACCTGACGTCAGAGGCAGAAACAGATTTACACAGCTTTGCACAGTCAGCAAACAGCTCCTATCTGTGTCCTCTGACCCGTAAACACAACCCACACAACCCACACAACTGCAGTTCCAGTAATTCCGATAAGTTGCAAAAGTGCAAACAACATTTGATTTAAATTTTATCGTTGGAATTTCTTACAGTGTTTCCAACAATGGCAGTGCCACATTAAAGGAATTAGGTTACGTGTACTGTATCGAATAAACTTTTCTTAAATCAAGTTAATTCCCCCTGTTCCCCAGAGCACTTTAACCCATCAGTCAGTCTGAGCCAACAATTGGCCAACAGAGCAGCAGATAACAGCTGTTTGCTTGGAAAGTCCAACACCAGTCTGTCCAAACCTCGTCTGTAAAAACTAGGATTACACATCTTGCAAAGGAAGATTTACAGACCAGACCTGAGTGAATGTTAAATTATCAGAATATTCTGAAGGCTTACTACATTTATTTGACCCAATCTGTGTATGTGTGATAATGAGTGTGTACCTGCTGGTTCTGTGTCTGGCTTTGCTGCAGCAGGAGGGCAGAGCCGGGCCCGACCCTCCAGGCTGCGATAGCCCTGATGTGGTGAAGGTGGCGGAAGAGGCGCTGGGGCAGATCAACCAGGACCGGACAAATGGATACATCCTGAGTCTCAACAGAGTGTACGACGTCTCTGTCACTGAAAAGGTGAGAGCACACACACACACACACACACACACAGAAACATCTTTATCTTGAAAGATGCAGCAGTATTTGCAGAAATACAGTGAAAACAGTGGGTGGAAGCGCTTTGCAAAGCCTGGAAGAAAAATAAGAATAATACTAACTGTGTATGTACTGTATGTGTGTGTGTGTGTGTGTGTGCGTGTGTGTGTGTGTGTGTGTGTGTGCAGGAGACAGGTGGGTTACTCTACGAACTGGCCATTGATGTCATGGAGACCAAATGCCACATCATCAGCAGGAAAAACTGGAAACAATGTGAAATCAGAAGTATCGGTGACGTGCCAGTAAGTACTACACGGCTGTGTATCTTCAACGCATCTGAGTACTATTTAAGAGATTTGTTTGTTTGGTTGACCCATTAGACCCGATCAGAGCTGTTCTTAAGGACAGTACAATTACATGAGAAAGAAAAAAACAAAACAGTTTATACCTGGAAAAGTCACAGTGACCCGGTCAATCCTATTATGTGATAACCTCTGACCCACCCAACGCAATGATGTATATTTCATATATTTCTAGTTCCAGTTAATAATGCCTAAACTTTCTACAAAACACAGATTTTTTTGTTAATAATGCCTAAACTTTCTACAAAACACAGATTTTTTTTCCATGTTTTGATTCACAGGAATGATTTAAAGTATTTTAAAGCCCTCTGGGGTCTAGAGGGTTCAATGTGCATTCTTCGATACCGACGTTTGTGTATTTGTGTCCTGCAGGTGTATGGAGAGTGTAAGGTATCAGTCAGTGCCAACCCTGAAGCCAAACTGCAAAACTACCTCTGCAAAATTCGTCAAGGTAGATCGATCATTTGATAATATGAAAACACATATTTTAATCCTTTCGTCCACGATTTGACTAAGTGAAGGAGAGCACACCTGAATAAGGCAAACGGCATGCTGATAGCTGAGAGGGTTCATGCTGCAGGACACTGCAGGAAGTGTCTGGGTTAAATCCTCCACTGACCTTTGACTCTGTTCATTCTTGTGTTTAGTTCCTGCTGATGCGGTGTTGAACGTGTGTCCTGACTGTCCAACACCTGATAACTTGGATGAGCCCATCGTCAAGGAGACAGCCAATCTCTCCCTGCAGAGGTTTAATAAAGAGAGCAACCACGTCAACTACTTTGCTCTGGGGAACATTACAAGATCATGTTCACAGGTTAAGAAACAAAAATCACAGAGTAAAGACTAAAGAATATTTGGCTACACCTTCATTGTTCTGTACTCTCCGAATGTGTCTCATACATGTGCAGCACTTCTGTCAGATCAGTACATGTTAGTATACTTAACACACATGCATGTAAGTGTGTATGCCGTATGTCTTTATGTGCTTCATCAGTGGGTTGTTGGTCCATCCTACTTTGTGGAGTTCACCATTGTGGAGACGGTGTGTTCAAAGAGAACAGACCCCAGTCAACTGAACAACTGCCAACCTATGGACTGTCAGTTTGCTGTAAGTCACACACATGCACTCAGCTTTAGACTGTGGATAGACCTACTATTAAAACATTCAAATATCTGAGTATAGAGTCCTCGATAGTTAATTTATCCTGTTGAAACTTACCTGTGGTGGTTATCGTATGTGCACGCCACTGTATAATACATGGACGTAGTCTTCATAACGTCACCGACAGGTTTCTGAAGAGCTTCTGTGAAGCTCCTGCCAGCTCCCAGCTAATCCAAAAATAGGCAAAGAGGTGGAGGTGAGGCGAGGTTACTCAAACAACCCACCAGCAATGGTTTCCACCTGTCAAATAAAGCATCATGAATTATGTACAAATTCACCCTCAGTACAGCTGTCATGAATTGGAAACTGTACAGCCCACAGAGGTTGCTGCTTGCACCACCTTAGTCCTGCCCAAACTCTGCTCCGTAGCTCAGTCTTGTAACCTCAACTATATTCTTGACTTCTTCTTTCAGCATAAAGGCCTGTGTTTAGGCACACACATGGCTCATGACGACGAAATAACACTCCCTGACGTCCCATTCCAGAAGACTGTAGACGTGAAGTGTGAGATCTACGAACCTCCGGTACATGCTTCAACTGCAGCGACGCACACAGGAGTTGTTCATCCACTGCTGCCTCCATCTGCCTAATATGTTCTTATTCACTTGCTTCTACCATGAGTAGGTAGGCTGCATAGTTCATTTGTTTGCACGGGGTGTTTAATTTAAAAAAAATTATTCTCTATGCTATGTCTGCATCTGAGAACAGCCACATATTGTTTATCTGTGCTTCTGGTGGGATCATGGTCTTTGACTAAAATTGCCGGCTGCAGCTGTGCCGGGTGGGATTTAGGGGTAGCTGATCAAGGCAGCAATGGATCAGCAACTCCCAAGGTAAAACTATTGTTTTTGTCAAAGGAGTCCGGTGACTTTGAAGACAGTAAAAGTCACGCTCTCTCTTCCTCTTCTCTGTTCCCCTTTAGGCTGCCTCTGCGGAGAAACTCACCCACGAGCAGGCAGAGAGCGGGCACACCGAACATCAGCACGACAACCACACACACCTCCATCCTCATGAACACACACACTCAGTCACACCCAGCTCAAACCTCACCGTCTCCAAGCCACAGGCCACGCTCGGGATTGTGGTGAATCAGCCTGCTGAACCCAAACCTGCCCCTGCAGCCAGCTCCTGCCCCGGCCCATCCAGACATAATCTGTATTTGGGGGATTTCAAGCTCTGATTAACTGGGCCAGGACGGTTCATCTTTGATCAGTTGCATGTTGTAAGAAAGACAAGAAACTGCAACCTACAAGTACAACATGGAAGGAGAGTAAAAAAAATCTTTAAACAATCCAATTCATAAATAATAATCCGATTGTTTGATTGTAACATTTACATAATAGGAAGTTGTATCATTGTTTCACGAGGCATAGAAATTTATCTGAATGAGTTTTTGAGTTTTTTCCACCTTAAATATGAAGTGAATGCTTTTTTGAATTCATCAATAAAACTTACACTGCACATGAGCCAGAAGTGACCATATTTGGACGAGCGGACGAGGCAAACCTTGGCCAGTTAAAACCACATTATCACATTATATTTGTATTTCATTATATTTGCTTTGACTTTGGACTTTGTGTTGGACTCGTAGAATGTTGTAGGGAAGTGGAGAGTGACGGCACTCCTGGCTGCAGAAGTGAGTCTCCATAAGTCCCCATGTCCAAATGTCCAACTTCACAGCAGAAATAAACATGTTTACAGCCTGGTACAAAAAACAGTTTTGGTCTCTGTAGCTAATTTCCCCGTTCATGACAACTGTACTGAGGGTGAATTTATATACAACTCACCTGTTCACATTATATTAAGGCTTAAAGTTATGCAGGATTAAGAGCGTGGACGCTTTGATTGACAGGTGGGTGTGGCTTATTAGAGCACCCAATAGCGATTCAGAAACCTGTGGGTGACGTCACTCACGCTCTAAAGCATGTATGTATATGTATGTATTTTCACCATGTTTCACTGATTGTTGCCTGTCATCCTTTCACCACCTGCTTTAACATGAATGCTGATCAAACTATTTTCTTTGACACGTTCACCTGTATATTCAACTTACAAACATTAAATAATGATATGATCAGCAGATAAAGTATTAAAATAAAAAGTCTTCATCTACAGACCTGATAAGTATGTGGAAAATATCTTCCAGCAATCAGAAATATCAAATTAGGAATTACGCACGCCGTGCGTAATTCCTCATTGACTGAAGCTGCTCTGAGTCGTGTGGTCTGCATCTGTCCTTCATCCCCGGATTAGCTCGCCGTGATCGTATAGTGGTTAGTACTCTGCGTTGTGGCCGCAGCAACCCCGGTTCGAATCCGGGTCACGGCAGTCTTTTGAGGCGCACTCAGAAAATGAACTATTTGCAGATATCACACAACATAATAAACTGCTGACAAATTATCTCAATAACACAACAAAATAACAAAGAAACTGCTCCAATAGGAAAATATTATACATGTGTTTTATTTAACAGCACATGAACATTGAAATATTTATATTAATAAAGGCTAATTAATAATGTAATGTGTTGCCAATGCACATGGTAAATTTAAATACTTCTAATAAAGCATAAGCTGAGTTTCAGTTTGACTGTTTTATACAGTTAAATCATCAAAAAGAGCACAAGTCATATTTAATAAAACAAAAATGGAATGAGATAATAAAATAGTGTATATAGACACAAAGAGTTATCACTATATACACATGTCATTAATATGTATAAATATATTATTTAATATTTAAAATGTACTATATACTGAATAAAAGAAAGATGGGAGAATTGTGTGTAATGTGGTATTAATAAATATGTGAATACATATAAACATACCATATAAATATAATGTCCTACATTATATAAGCATAAATTATCATGAAAACTGATCAACAATCACAACTTTACTGTACAGCTTTTCTAACTTTGCTGATGAGTACGAAATTCTATTTTAGCCTCAGAATTTCGTCGAGTATTCTGTGGGAAAAAAACTTCTGGACGTGTGTTTGAAAGTTTGTATTTATGGCACAGCTGACATTCAGAAGCCGCTTTAATCAAAGGTCGACCCACACGGGCCTTAGTGGCATGAAACGTAGTGTAATCCACTTGACATGAACGCAGGCGTTCCAACTTTCCATCTACATACACACTTCAGGGTTCATGAAATGTGGAAAAATAAAACAATCCACGACCTCCGGATCAGCAAACATCAGCAAACATCTGCTGCAGATGTCAACAAACTTCAACAAACAATCTTTTTTTGGCTTAAAGATACAGTAACTCAAACAGAGGGGACTTGGTTGGTCTTTGCTTTTGAGACATTAAAGGAAACATAATTTTTTTAAAACAAACAAATGAGTCGAAGGAGTCACAGGTCATAGGAAATGGAAACAAGAGAAAAATCCCAGAGGCATGTTGAGTCCTCATGGCTGGCACAGAGTGCCTTAAAATCCATATAGTGTCCGGTTTTCCACTTGTCATCCCCCAGTGAATACACAACAAAAGAAAACTGAATTCTGTGTGCAGACCAAGTAGTAACCTCCTCGGCTGTGAAGTGAAGCCAATGCAAAGGTACCAAGAACTGCAGTTCCTCTAATCTCCACTTGAGGCTGGCTCCAGAAGTGAGTCAGTCTCCATAAGTCCCCATGTTACAGCAGAAATAAACATGTTTACAGCCTGGTACAAAAAACAGTTTTGGTCTCTGTAGCTAATTTCCCCGTTCATGACAACTGTACTGAGGGTGAATTTATATACAACTCACCTGTTCACATTATATTAAGGCTTAAAGTTATGCAGGATTAAGAGCGTGGACGCTTTGATTGACAGGTTGGTGCCCACCCAAAGGCAGGACTCTGAGCTTCACATCGGCTCCTGTGGGTGACCTCATAGAGATGATGTCCATGTTTTATGTCCTGTCTTTGGTGCAGACATATCTCATCAGGACTTTTATTCTTGGCCATTATATCAAACTGAAAAATAATCAAACCTCTTGCACTTGATAGGTTCACTGCAGTACATTACGCACCCCCCCTCCCTCCAACAGAAGAGTGTTTGCTGTGATTTGTGGAGACAGTTTCATAAGCTTGTTAAGGCCGAAGCACACAGACTGTGAAACAGTTGAGATGAAGAACAAAACCTACTGGACCTGAGACTCCAGAGGGAAACTGGCTGAATACAAATGGATTTTTTTGAATGAATGCAACCGATATGGAAGCACTTTGAACTTTTCTAAGATGCAAATGAATATTTTGTTTTGTTTTGTTTTGAGGCGAGCAGTTAAAGAGATACACTTTATGTCATGAGTCCTGCTTAAATATGTTTTCTAGACGTGATGAGCAAAGACAACTACAAGATGTGATTGTGCAACTCATTTACATTGACATTTTATGTCCTGCACTTCATACGTATTCCACAAGGTGTCACCCTCACTTCTGTTTTTACTTCATATGTTTGCTCATCAGTCTACAAAGAGACAAACATACTGATGTATGAACATGTTTTAATTTAAAAACCCATTTCAGTTATCACACCATGTGAAATAAAAAATGTGATCATGTTTACCTCTCTGTAATTTTTCATGATTTCAGCTGCTCCTCAGTTCCTTTATCGTATCTTACCTTTCATAACACGGCAAACGTTTTAAATAGGTGACAAGTCTGAGCTGCAGACAGGCCACTGTAGCACCTGGACTCTGTGACTATAAAACACAGATTCAGCTCTGACTAACAAGGTAACAAACCAGATTAACAAGGTCTTGTCTTGGTGACCGGTGAACAATTGCTCATGATTTACTTTCACGGTTGCTGGCAGTGCTGTGTTGCTCTCTCTGGTGACATTGCCCCACCTGCTGTTGTTGAATTGAGTCACTGCCGCTCTTTATTTTTACCTGAATAACAGGCGATTCAGCAAAGGTGAAAAGCGTAAATAGAAACAAAATGTGATCAAAACCACATATTTAATTAAAAAATAGCACAACGACAAATGATCAAATGTTGAAACTGAGAACTGAGATTGTTTTTGGATGCTGAATGCTAAAAGAAAGCATCTCACACTTCATGGGGTTCACTGTCAGCAGGTTAGTAACATGATGTCACGCTGAAATGTTACTCTCAGTGTATTAAAGCAGTTCTCAGGTCTGTATTCACCTGCTCATCATGATGAAGCTCATCCTAACTCTGACTCTCATCTGGGCTCTCTCCAGCACAGGTAAAAATGCTTCAGACGTTTGAAATGTGACCATTATTTATTGACTATTTTCCCACATTTTACAGTGTCAAACCTGCACAGGTGTGCAGACGAAGTGTGTGACAGCTTCCATTCAAGGTAGCTGTTCCTTTGAGTCATCTTGTGCTCTTCATTTGTACTGCACTCTTGAGTTTTGTGCTAACAAACTGCACTTCTGCAGCCACTTCATCTTCAAGGCGTGTGCATCGTCCTCCCTGTGTCCGGCCTTCTGTTCAGTGCTGCGACACAGATAACTGCCACGCAGCAACTCTACCTTGTAAGTACACATGGCTAAGAAGACATCAACACTTTAATGTTCTCTTCCTCTAATAAATGATCACTCCCTCTTCTGTTTCAGTCCCTGGAGTGCAGACTGATAACAGCCTACAGTGTTTCACTTGTACCACCCGTGAACTTCATTACAATGTAAAGGAGTGGAGGACTGCTCGGTTCAAGCGCATGGTGAGTCTTTATGGCATTTGATTTTTCATCTGCAGTGACGAGTGGGTCCACCACTTCTCCAGTTTCCGGTTGTGCATCTGCAAATTTGTGCACAGCTGCTGCCAGCCTTGGTATCCTACCTTTCATGCAAAGTGTTGGTAACGTCATAAGTGGACCGATCTGTTGTGGGTCCAGTTTTTGTAATGCTCCTACAACTGCCACAACAAGAACTGCCCTCCCCGGCTGCTGCAACAACTGTAACTGACACCCCAACAACAAGCGGCACCTCCTGTATCAGACTGGATGTGATGCATCTGCTGTTCGGCCTCTTAGTCTTCACCCTCTGCTAGAACCAAATGGAGGATGCACCTTTGAAGCCACCAGAATGACTCTGAAAGGACGTTTTCAAGTCTGGACTTGGTTTACTGCTCACTGCCGTCTTTAGTTGATGGTCAGAGGAGCTAGAAAAGCCACATCTAGGGTGAAATGGGATGGAGTCTGGGTGAAGCTGAGGTGGGACAAGTAGTCAGTTATGTAATAGACACATATGATTCTCACAGCTTTGATTGATTTAGTGCATATTTACTGGGGATCTTCTCTCTCTATCTGTTTGAACTGGACTGAATGTTGTAACATTATTTAGAGATCTATCTACAGGACATGTCAGAACTGGAATTCAGTAGAACTATGTTTTCATGAGTGTAGAATCACCTGGAAGTGAAAAATGTCTGTTTTGTTCCCTTGTAATGAAATATATTTTTAAATATAAAGCATCATTAAATATATATTTTATATATGTTTTTTATATTTTTTCAATATTTTTTTATAATTCTTTTTATAATTTTTAAACACATTTTTAATATTTTTTATATATTTTATTATGTTTTTAAAATTTTTTATTGTATTATATTTTTTATATTTTTTTACACATATATTTTATTTTTTTTTTATTGTATTTATATTAATATATGTTATATATTTTTATATATCTTTAAAATATTTTTATATTTTTTTTAAAATATATTTTTTTTTTATTTTTTGTATATATTTTATTATATTATATTATATATATATATATATGTTATATTTTTTATATATCTTTTAAAATTTTTTATATTTTTATATTTTGTTAATAGTTTTTTTTTTCTAAAAAATATTTTTATATGTTTTATATATTTTATATTTATATTTTTAATTTTATATATTATATATTTTTTAATATGTTATATCTATATATCTCTATTATTATATTTTTTTATATTTTCTGTTTTTTTTTTCCGGCTTGCTCCTTTAACGAAATATCTTTGCGACAGTCGTTACGACACTACTTATCCGCTTTACGACGCCTTTGGAGGCTGATTCAAAATGGAGTAGAGCTCGGACTGGGTCGGAACAAACGGAACCAGAACCAGCTCCAGACTCAGACTCGGTTCTTCAGAACAAGAACCAGCTCCTTCTCCAGCATCGGTCTCGGTCTCGGTTCTTTTGGGTCGTCTCCCCGTGAACCCAGAACTCTCTCGTCATGTCCGAGGACCAGAAGTCCGGTTCTCTTGGGTTCTTCTCCAGCTACGACGACCTGAGCGACAGCGACAGCAGCGAGGACGAGGAGCGGGACGCTCGGAAGAAGAGAGCCGGGTCAGACGCTGCGGGCGGCGGGGAGCAGGCCTCCCAACCCGGGGCCAAGAGAGCCGGAGCTCCGCTACCGAGACCGGCAGAACTGTTCGGCTCCGTGTCCAAACCCGCCTTCCTCTACAACCCGCTCAACAAGGAGATAGACTGGGAGAGCCTGACCGTCAGAGCGCCGGAGGAGGTGAGACAGGTGGACAGACAGGTAGACAGACAGAGTCAGGTAGACATGCAGGTAGACAGCCACAGACAGGTGGACAGACAGACAGGTAGACAGACACAGACAGGTAGACAGACACAGACAGGTAGACAGAGACAGACAGGTAGACAGCCACAGACAGGTAGACACCATTCACCTGTGCTCGTGACAGTGTACCTGAGTTATTCAGCAGATTAACACTGGTAGTAATGTAAAGCTGAGCACAACAACAACAACAACAACAATAATAATAACAATAATAACTTCATTAACTCCTTTAAAAACAGTTCACAGTGATCTGACTGACACGTACATGAGGACTCATAGAGCATTAAAGGCCTTAAAAGCAATTAGAAATAAATAAATAATAATAAGGTAAATAACAGACAACAGGTGAAGTGACTATGAAACAAAAAATAGAGTCACCAAGAGGCTGAGGGAAAACTTTACCTGCCGGACACGCTGGCTGTTCAATTAAACATCGCTGAAATTCTGATTTGCATGTTTATTAATGTTAAAATCAACGATCCATAAAATCATCAGTCAGTTTACTCCAATCGAACGAACAGTCACAGGTGTGTTTGGAGAGGAAGGGGCAGGTACGGAGGCTCGGTCCCCCCAGGTTCTGTGCTCGGTCCTGGGTGGTGGAGTTTGAAGTGTGAGAGGATCCGTTTGATTCTGGAGACTGAACGACTTTATTGCTGAGATTTAAGTCGATTATTACGCCTACACTGGTTTTCTAACTTGATCTCATTTAAAATAGGTTTTATTATTATTATTATTTCTATTTGATGAGGTGATTCATCGAATAGTCTGTGAAAAGTTGCCTTTATTGTCCAGGTAACGGCCTTAAACACAAAACTACAAACACGTAACACGGAGAAAAGCATCAAATCTTCATGTTCTTCGTCTTTCTGTCACTTGTAGCCGGCGAGGGAGTTCAAACCGTGGAAGACAAACGCCGTGCCCCCTCCTGAAAGCTACTCCTCAGAGCCCGAGAAGAAGAAGGGACCTCCGCCGGGCATGGACATGGCCATCAAGTGGTCCAACGTGTACGAGGACAACGGGGAAGACGCGCCACAGCCGTACAGCGGCAACGCCCGGTTCCTACCCTCAGAGGAGCAACCCTCCGACTCAGGTTAGTTACTCTGACATGTCGTATTGCATCCGCGACATATGGTGCACCTGTTTAAAGAGGCTTACACCTGCTCGTATGTCCCGATCCTATTAAGAGTTGATGTGCACGTGAAAATGTGTCAAACAAACCGCATAGACGGGGTTAACTACTAACCGAAGCCTTAAAAATGATCCGGGATAATAAGGTTAACTACTAACCGAAGCCTTAAAAATGATCCGGGATAATAAAGGTTCAAACACGGCTGCATCACTGTTAGGGATGTAACGATACATCGTGACACGATTAAAATCGGTACAAACGCGTGACGACTCGCATCGGTTGACGAATTCTTGGCGAATGCGAGAGAAGTAGGATATGTTGTTTTTCGTCTTTTTTAAAATTAGAAATATGTTACGTTGTGGCTGCAGCGTAAATGATACCATGACACAGACCCTCCAGGAATTCACGATGTTGCAATTTGCAACTTCAACGCAACTTCAGTGAATCCCCGTGAATTCAGGGCAGTGTTGCAATTTTAACCAATCACCGCGATTTTTCCGCAACTTCCGCGCTGTCTGCCCGGGGGATTAAAGTTGGGTCAGGGACGGCCGCACCGTGCGGGAGGATCCCCTCGTGGGACCTCTCCCCCGCCGGGCGCATTTCCTCCGAGGTGGTGCGCCGCGACCGGCTCTGAGTTTACAGCGCCCGGACCTCGCCGTTTCCCGGGGCCGTGGACTCTCATTAAAGGGTTAATGAGCTATCATCTTGTTGTTTTTATTTTCAGTTAGCTCATACTTCAAGCTGAAAGGTAATGGTCAGATCAGCTGCTTGCTGGCAGCCCTAATAAGAACACAAACTGTTTGAGAGTTTCTGTAAAGAGAGATTTTTTTTTCCTACAAATAAAAAGATAATTTTATTTGGTCAGAATTTGTCTGTAGCTCATTTTGATTTAAAAAAAAAAATCGTGAAAAAATCGTATCGTGAACAAAAAATCGTGAATCGAGTCGTGAGTTAAGTGTATCGTTACATCCCTAATCACTGTCCATGTAGGTGGAAATAAAAGTACCAAACGGGCACAACCGCCCTAAAACTTGCTCCCGCTTTGCACCTGCACTGATATAGAAACTATTTTAATGCTGTCGAGTAATTTAAAAACAAACATCTCTCTCCACCCCTATCTCGCAAACTCCCCGCTCCGACCGCCACTGACACCGCTCCCGTGGCGATCAAGATGAGGAATCCGAGAAGGGAGACCTGTCTGCCAAGAAACGTCGAGTGGAGACCTTCCAGCAGAAGGAGAAGAGGAAGAGGGACATGGGACAAGCTACCTCCGACAAGAATTTCGTAGAGGAGGAGAAACGGATCCTCCGGCAAAAGATTGAGTAACAACAAAGAATCTGTTTGTGATTTTAAAACATTTTACGTCAGCACAACGGTCCAAGTAGGTGGTGCGCAGCTTGTAAAACCAGGTACCAGGTTACCTGTGTGTCGACATCATTTGCAATATTATAATATTTGTTTTGCTTTCAAAGGACTGTCGGCACACTTTAAAAATGACAAGTCCTGCTGTTCCAGCTTAGATTTCCTGCGGACTCTTTTCCAAAGTTCAGGTGCTTTCCAAACTGGGTCGGACGTTCAGCTTTCTTTCAAAGGCACGGCGATGAGGGATATCACTCGACACAGCTTTACAACATGTACTGGGGCATTACCAAACAAGTGATCAGACAGGTTTAGTCCCGGCTTGGCATCACCTGTGCTTTAGTTCTAGACGGACGAGGCGAGGTGAGACTTAAGTAAACCTGCCTGATTGCTCTTGTTTGAGTCCCTGCGTCTCTGCGTCATTGCAAAGAAAGCTGCTGAGTAAAATGTCAATAAAAATAAAAATAAAAAACAGTAAATGTGAGTTTAGGCTGTTGTGACGCATTGAACATAAAGTGTGAAGTGTGGTTAGTTTGTGTTAATTTAATAACGTGACGTCCGGCTGTGGTGGCTTCCTCGCTCAGTGTTTTTTGTCTTGTATTATAGGAAATATCTAATCACCACTGAATGATGTTTGTGTTGTGTTTAAAAAAGAAAAGAAAAATTGCTGTAAATCTGTTGAAACAGCATGAAAACAGTTGCTTGTTCTTCCTGCTTCTGGGCACTAGGTGTCGCCCTTAAGCTGCAATAGAAAACACTTCCTTCGTGTTCGTAGTGAAGTCTAAACGTCTAAACGTGGCCCGGATAACAACCAGGGTGAGTGAGAGAGTGTCAGGTTCTGTTCTCCGATCGGGAAGTTTGTCTCATCTCAGTTCTCTTGAGATACTCGATGCATACAGACTGTTTGTTCAGTCTCGTGTACCTTGTATTACATCTGTGTGAAATAAAACTTCTTGCATGTATATCAAAAGATGTTTGTACCGTTTTATGAACCTTTTTTTTTGTTTGTTTGTTTCTGTCAGCAGATCTGCTCACGTTGTACGAGGATGATTTTATAGTTTCAGTGATATACTACTCATTATGAACCACTTAGGCAATAAAAATGTATTTTACTGGAAGGAAGCCGTGTCCTTGTCTGTCATTTTAAATCCAGCTCTTAAAAAGCAGGTGAAACATTCCTGAATTCATTCTTTAAATTTGTTGCGAGCATCGGAGCAAATATAATGATCCTCCTCCTCCTCCTGCGAGCGTTGAGAAAGTTTTCCACTTTGAAACAGCTTAGTGATCAGAGGAATTCCTGGCCTATCTGTCATTTCGGGGTTGACATGAAATAGAGGTAAATATGCTTCTGATAAAATTCCAGCCCTGCAGGTATGTGCCTGGCCTTGTCTGAAATGCGTACCTGGTCCTGCACAGCAGCAGCAGCAGAGTGATTTTTATCAGCCATATTTACGAACAAATAAGTCTCTCTCTCTGCGTACTGACTGCGAGCGACGACCAGCGAGGTCACGTCCATCAGTGTTGAAGAATTACTCATCCCCCTGTCAACGTCGTAGCTGGAAAATTTCCCGGAAGGTGGGTGTTTTGCAGTATTCTTGGAATCGTGTGGAAAAATATTCGGAATTCCAGCGTAGTTTGTGTGTTTTCTTTTCGTGTGTGTTACTCGGTTAGTACTCCTCTCTTTGATATGTTATCTACAGCATGCAGACACTGTAGCCTCTTTGTCTTACGGAGAACATGTTGCCAGAAGCATTTTTTCGTCCCACTGGATGTCACACATGGCCGACCTTATCAACATTTAATAAAGGTCTTTGTCTTGTGTTACATTTGACACAATCCGAATATCTAAATAAAGTTCTATAGTTTAACTGTTGTCACTTATTAACTAAATTGCAGGAGCTTTCCAATAAGTTGCTGGTCCAGTCTGAAAAGTGTCAGTCACACTAACCGTTTATCACTTGTGACACATTTACTGGAAGGTCGAGACCCCATGATGGCCGTTGAGTATTCAGGGATCTTTACTGAGCTGGCTGCCTACAGCTGCTTCTATCTTGACTTATGACATTTTCACGCAGTCAGCACAATGTCGCAGCTTGTATGTAAATTTAGTTCTGAGCTGGTTTGTGTGGTGCTGCAAAACGGGGGGACGCACAGCCAATACGAAAAACAAGAAAAGCTGAATCTGTATCCTGCTGTAGGCTGCACTCAAAGACACAGCAGTAACATCAGCATGCCGATAACTGCACCTCCAGAACACAAAGCTTCTAATAATTCTACCTTTTTAGGCTTGTACTATATTGATATTTACTGACAGTGAGCAGTGCAAATAGAAAAACAACACTGCAAACTGGAATTCACTATTTAATGCAAGAGTGATAAATAAGAAATGTGCTTTTACTGTCCAAGTTTAATTTGAATCTTGAAACATAAATGAATAATTTAAAATACTTAACTAACCATCTCAAATTAAAATGAATCAACATCAACGATCTAACAAACAAAAGGATAAAATCAGCACTGCGGCCTCGGTGCTGATATCCAGTATAACGGCACGACCTCGAGTGTGTTACTGATTTTATACAACAAGCACCATTCATTGGTTAACAGTAATAACTGAGGACTGGTTATGATTTGTTTGTTTATTTAATCATTTATTCGGCTCTGCTAACACAAATAGTTCCATGACTGCGCCGGGACTGAACTGTCGCCAAGATACATAGAAACATTTCCCGAGCGCTTTCTCGTGAGCTACTTTGTGCAGATCGACACGTTACCACAGGACAGCTGTTTTGTATTCAGTTCATGATGATGGGTTAATAATTTAATATTATAAACATCATTAATCGTTTTTTCGGGCCCTTGTCCCAAAGATTTTACCGACCACAATCGGCGGTCGACAGTCCATATTTCACTGACTGACAAACGTGAGCATGGCTGGAATCTAAATTTATGAACTGGAATGATGGTAGCATGTCAACACACCCAGTGACTTCTCTGACTTCCCTTCACTCATCCTGGGACGTTTTCTAGAGACAAACAGTTGTTTTTCACACCAGCAGTCATGCTGCTGTGTGAAACAGATGTTCAGCACAGACGAAAACCTCTGTGGAGCTGCAGACCAACACCCCTCTCACCTGGCATGAGGAGAATATTGAGAGCGTTATATATAAATGTTGAAATCTTTTTTTTAAAATAAAAGTAAATTACCGTCTGGCTCTGACAGACCGCGGTCGATAAACCACAGGTTCTTCTCTGCTGGTCTCTTATTGAGCGAGGAGTTGAATTTTCCAAGCGATGGTAAGACGGTAATATAATATTGTAATTTACAGTCACGCTGTGGTGCTGGCCGCTGATTGTAGATGAATATTTCCAAACGATGTTTGGAGAACTTGTTCAATTCTTCCATACCACCCAAGAACATCTGAGAGGTTTTTATCAGAAACAAACGGCATCAGGCAGGAAAGTCTTAATCACAGAGTTGCTTCCCTCTAAATAGTCTCTCATACATACTTTACATTAGAAGGAAATACTTCTATGCAAACGTATTTTCCTGGCAGACGATAGATTATTTGCCATGTTTGTGGGCCTGCATGCACAAATGGAAACTCTGAGGCGCTGTCCTATATTCTGTATACATTGAAGAGCCAGCGAGAGAGAAAACGTCACACAGTAATTTAAACGTTTCAGAAATCCACACGCGTCATCGGTTGAAGTCCGTTACTCAGTCGTATCTTAAAACAAAGTTTCAAGTGTCTTAGTTTGCACACAGACTGACCGTCCGAACGCCAAGATAAAGCTGTGAAGAGAAATATTTCAAGAATGATCTGATGATGAATGTACTCTGAGACAAAGAACGTTCAGAGATGATAGAGAACAGTAGCAAGGGACAAGCAGTCCAACCTCGAGTCTTGATAAACATGTCAGAGGTCGTCTGTTGACAATGATATGGAACAGATGCTGTGTGTGTGTGTGTGTGTGTGTGTGTGTGTGTGTGTGTGTCATCAGCCAGCGGCGGTCAGCTTCGTGGCTGCTGGTCAGTAATGAGGAGATAACTATCTGTGTCCTGCGGTTTACTGAATCAGATATGTTTGCGTGTATTCTTGACCAGAAGATCAGTTCATAATTGTTCAGCCTAAAGCAACTGGTCTGTTGACCAACTTGTCAATCAACAGGAAAATGAATCGCAGCCTGTCTTCATCGTCTTCATCAGGGTCACGGGGAGCCTGGAGCCAATTCCAGCTGACGATGGGTGAGAGGCGGGGTACACCCCAGACAGGCTGCCAGTTCATCACAGGGTTAATTAATTCATTGTTCTAAGTTACTTTCAAACATAAATGAATGAATACATGACAACAACAACAACAACAATATCCCTTAACCCTGTGGGTTGTAGCAGCGTCGCTGTGGATTGCAAGCCCCTCGTTTCACCCTCCCCTTCCAAGCATGATGTTGAACACATGAAAAGTCGTTATTTAAAGCTCAGTTTTAGCTTTTCCATTCTCACCTACTGCAGAGACATGGCAATGCAACAGATATAAAAGTCTCAGTCTAACGTCACAAAAACTAATAATGATGCTTATTTTGCTATATTCTTTAAATAGAGCCTCCTAAATCTGACACACTGCACTTTTAAGGACTGTTTTCCCTGTGGACGTTTTGCGAAAAGTCACCCTGAACATACAGTACTGTCCTCATTATGCATAAATGTGTGTTGTCCCTGGTGACCTGGTCTGTTTGCAGCTTTTATGTCCTACTGAGAGCAAAGAAAAAGAAAAACCTGTGGCAGATTAATCAGTAATGTAATCTTATCCTGATCTCCTCCCTGGCATCATTGACCCTACAATGTTTGATTAGTGAGTGCTTCTCTTTCATTCTGATGATCTACAGCCTATTTTAAAGCAGTCTGACCTGAAGACTCAGTAAAAAGTGACTCCAGGACGGAGTTTCAACGCCACACAGAATCCAAGGATGGGTGAAATATCATTTTCCTGACTTCGCCCGCTCAATTTAGCCTCCATGAGTCACCGGTTTATTCCAGATGCTGCAGCTCAGGCCTTATTTGGTGTTTTAATTTCACCGTGCATCTTTTAAACAACCTCTCACAGACGTTTCATCCAGCACGAGCAAACAGAATATTAAAGTCTGCTTAATATCTAAAGAGATAAGAGCTTATCTGAGTTCCGGACAAGGACGTAACGTTTGACCGCAACAACCAACCAAATACAGACTGCTTATGTTTACACCAATCAGTTCACTGATAATGACCTTTTATTATAGGTTGGGTATTATGTGCAGGTAATCTGATCACCGCAAAAAAAAAGAATAGTTGGTTGTCATATGAATCATTTAATTAGACTAATATTTGTTCACAGAAGGATTCATTTAACCTGGACTTTGTCATTAAAGAGTTTCAGTGCCCAATTCTTTTTTTTCCAGCCTGACATGGAGGAAAAAGTGACTCATTGTTTTATGGAGAAGCTATCACGATAATTCAAAACCTACCTTACAAATCCACAACTTTAACAAGACGCTGGTGTGAATATAAATGTGGCCAGGCACGATAAGAGCTCCCTTTTTTTTTTTGCCTCAATAGTAAAAATATGAGTGAATAGCTAATGTGACTCTGGAACGTAAAAAAAAAAAAGCTGCAGGCACTTGGCAACGCCACTCCTGACAGGAATCATCCAGCCTAATTTATACCCTGAGAAAGGCTTGTGTCCAAGGACATAAATTTAGTTGCGGTGTGCACTGAGAAAAGGGGAAGGCCCATAAACCGAGAGAGAGAGAGAGAGCCGGAGACACAGAGAGAGGGGAACAATGGGCCGCCATCAGGAGGAGAGCCCCAACAGCTGCAAAGCCCCACACACAACACACACTCATGCACTTTCTCTCTTTCTGTCACACACACACACAGTTTTCTTCTCCGTCCAGGCCATCTGAAAGGAGGCCAGCTAAGCAGATGTTCTGCCACTGGCCTCACAAAAGGGACAAGTGACTGGAAAAAAAAAAGGAAAGACAAACTTCCTCATTTTCTGCTGCGCCGTTGACTCAGCACCAACTCCTGACAAGTGCTTATCCTGCGTCTATTTAAATCTTTAGCTCGTGTGTTATTGTGTCATTTGAAGTCTTATCACGCTGAGATAAAAGATAAACTAATGACAGTAACCGGTGTTTACATCCTTCACCTGAGCGATACCACCGTGTAAAAATACTCCATTACAAGAGTCACTATCAGCACTGTTTGCGTCAGGAAAACGACTTTATTCTATAGTTTTACAATTGTCATCAAATCCCAAAGGGACAAAACGTGTTTGACACAAACTCATCGTTGACATAAAATGTGTAGTAAATAATTTGATAACATAATGTTTTTGTGCAGTGGATTAATACACATTTGTGTGGCCTTGATTCAAAATAAACTAAGGTCACGGCAGTGATCAGTTTTTAGTTAGTTAATATAGTTTGTGTGAAGCAATGGAGCTCTGTGATATATCAGGTTATAGTGTTTTAATAAGAACAAGTCATTATTTGTTTTGAGGTTATAGTGTTTTAATAAGAACAAGTCATTATTTGTTTTGCATCATATTTTATGAACTCATCATTATTTTGTATGGAAATATGTTTTATTTGTGATGTACCAAGTAAGTATTTAAGTAAGTAAGTAACTACTTTTAAGCAAAAATTAAGAAATTGGATTCTTAAATGTGAATATTTGCTCGTCTTTTGTGATATTGAATTAAAGATCTTTTGGTTTTGAAGCAAAACAAACAAAACGAGCTGATTGAATATTTAAATTTGGGCTCTTACATGAAGCACTTACTCAAATAAACACCTCTTTACTAAAGTAGGTCACTTGTATTTCAAGCACTAAATTCTTAGTTCTCTTTAATCACACATATGTCAAGCCATCACTGCGTGAGAAGAGGTATCACAAAACAAGATCTCATATTTTCAGGAATGTAAAATATTTCCAATATGAAAATTGCACTAATAGACGTTATTTGTCAAAGGAAGAAAGAAGAAAGACGTCGCTCATGCCCTGCAGTCAGTGTGTTGTTGACCAATTACAACACTCCTGTCTGGTCCAAAGATTTCTGTTTTCCCCCTGATGCATCTAAGCTCTTTTTCATTCTTCACAACACCCACTCTTTCACACACAAAGACACACTATGCAGCCTGCAGGTTTTGACCTGTAAATAACTGCCCAGACAGGGTCTAGTCAGTCAGATGGGGAGGCAGGCCGAGGCGTCAGGGCCTACACGGCTCCTGCAGAGCAATAACAGATGCTTATCATGTTTTACTGAGGGTGGTGGTGGCGGTGGTGGAGGTGGGGGCGGGTAGAAGGAGGGTGAATGTGGGACGTTGGGGCCCATGTGGATGAATGGCTCTGACAATAAATGCCCTCAATCATGGGTGGACGTTGTAGAATTTTATATCCAATGAAGAAAAGGGAGTCACAGTTAAGCCAGGACTGAGAAAGTGTGTGTGTGTGTGTGTGTGTGTGTGTGTGTGTGTGTGTGTAGGTGTGTGTGCCTCAAACACAGAGTCCGAGAGCGCATGTGCACTCTCACACCCACTGCAGCTTTTCAGCAGCTCATCCTCTTGCACATTCCAAGCAGAGGCAGCAGCAAACAAATGGCTTAAGGTTCAAGTGAAGTATGTTTCATTCCTTTCTCTGCTGTGTCCGCCGCTCTCAAAGTCTCGGGTTGTGCTGCGAGCAGGGACAGGGGTTAGACGCAAGGTCAGGGAGGAGAGGATTACTCAAGATACACTTCAGATAAAAGTGTCAGTTCCATAATCGGCAGGGATCCATCATGTGGCGGGCCGTGCTTTCAGGCCCGGCGTTGCCGTTGGAGGGTAAGAAATAGCTGTCATGTGAATCTAATAATGAAGATGAAACTAAGAAAAGACAAATTCCTCACGACATACTCGATCCTGCTCATTTGTAAAAGCTAAGAGATGACTCAGAGCTGCGAGGTTATCACCGTCCTGCTTATTGTTTCTCGCTGAGGCTGACATTTTTCTCCGTCTTTGTCTTTGCAGAGGTTTGAGCACATTTTTTTTCCCCCTGAGATGATGAGAGCTTTTTCTCCCACCGTTTGCTCGAATGCCTTCACAGCTCCCAGTGAAGGTGGTAATTTGAAGCTCTGCAACTTCATTTAACTCACATTTCAGGGACAAATATGCACCGAGTTTCAAAAGAGAGGCTGGAGCTGCAAAACCTGCAGAGTCAGCCTGCAGTTACACACCTGAGTTACTAAAGAGGAAGCATGGTGACGGTGTCTGAAGCCTCACGCTTTATCTGCATTTGTACTTTAAGATGTTACTACACTGTACTTTGATACTTGAAGTACATTTTTCTGATGTTTTGTACTTTTATTTACATTTTTATATAGCACCAAATCATAAAAGAAGTTATCTCATGACACGTTCCACATTAGAAACCCAACAGTTCCCACCATGAGCAAGGAAAAAAACTTTATTTTTTACTGATATTGGAGTATTTTTATGTTTTTATAAAGATATTCAATGTACGATGATGTAAAACTGAGAAAAGCAGCAAATCTTCAAACCAGAAAGTGTAAAAAAATGATTCATCTATTAATAAAATAGCTGCTGTTTCTATTTTCTATTCATCAGCTAATTGATTAATCGTCTAATCGAATATTCATTGTCCTGCATTTACATTAACGAGATACACAGACTTATAGATTGATCTGTTTATTTCTTTTGATATCATTTCAGTGTCCTCCTTTGCTTCACAATGGTTCATGAGGTGTCACTGGCTTTAAGTTTATCAGCTATAAATAAAATCAGCTTTCCAGCTGCCAGGTTGTGGCCATTGTTCATCGTCCTTCAGCAATATAGTTCTTGAATTTTTCAGCAAGATCACGTCAATATTTCATTTATTTATCTGTTTGTTGGTTTATTTAACATGGAACTCAATAAACTTTGCTGTAAATATAAGTAGTTAGTCAATTCAGTAGCTGCTCAAGTGATCAACAACTTTTACAGCTGCAGACCTGATTGTAAACTAGTAATTATTATTATTATTATGGAGGCCAATAATGCCTCCAAACCTCCTGACACACTGGACCTTTAAGTCAAACATTTCATTCTGCACTTTCACAGAAGCTGAATAATGCATGTGCAGGTTCCAGCCAGGAACATTTTCCCAAAATCTGTGAGCTGCAGACATGAGGAGGAGGTGAGGTGAGGCGCTAGAGAGAAAGGAAGGGAGAGACGGAGAGGGGAGGGCAAAGTGTGTTTGTATGGAGCAGAGAGGGAGGGAGGGAGGGAGAGGTGGTGCAGTTTAGGCAGAGAGAGGCAAGTGAGTGAGGCGACAGAGCGGAGGTGACAGCGGAGAATGGAGAGGAGCTCGTCCGGCCCGGCGAGCTTTGACCGCGGCGATCGAGGAGCACCCACTCGGTCCTTTCCTTCTGGAGCCAGCGCGCTGGAAGAAACCGGGAGGAATTAACCAAAAAAAAGAAAAAAAAGGGGGTTGAGGGGGGAGAAGGGAAAGGAATGGCTGATCCTCTGCGGAGGACTTTACTAGCGAAACTCCGGGGGAAGAAATCCAAGAAAGGAGCGACGGTCGGAGGTGGATACGGCTCTGCGGCTGCTGCGGCGCATGGGGGCCGAGAAGGTAAAGAAAAAGTTTTGCAAACGCGAACGCGAGACTCCGGCGAGGCTCGCCCGGTAGTTTTGCTCACGGGTCTGGATTGCACGGCAGAGAGAATGAGCACGTACGAGAATTGTGTTGACGGGGCGATGGTGCAAACCGGCGGGGGGGTTGTGATAGTCCGGGAGAGCCGCGGCCGCGCAGCGGAGTTGGTGGCAGGCGCACGACGAGGTCCCCAGGAGCGGAGGAGCAGCGGGGGCAGGGTTTGGGTTAATGAGGAGCTCCTGGGGGTCTCGCTTCAAAGAGACGCGCTGTATGAGGGACACGCGGTGAGGGAGGGAGACAGGAGCCACCAGGGGCCCGGTGGATCCGGTGGCAAAATCGCGTTAACGCAGGGGGTCAAGCTTGGAGGACCGCATGCCCAGAGAAAACACTTCGTCTCGGTCCCGCGGCAGTGCAGCGTCGGGGATTCAATCGGGTTTGGGGACAATTCAAATCACGTTTTGTACCGAGCACGGGTAGAAAAACCAGCAGAGGGCCGGGTCACCACCACCACCACCACTGCCACCGCTGATAGTGATGGGACCGAGCCCGGAGACAGAGGACCCTCCCGGCACATGGCAGCCACTGTAGTGACTGTCCATGAACACAACGCCAACTGGACTTTTGACAACAGCCAAACTTTGAAGACAGACTCGCCACTTTGCGCGGCACTCATGTGTCCAAACCGTGCGTCAAGGAACGCGGAGGAAAACATTTTAATCCGAAATGTTGAGAGTTATGAGCCCGAGTATGCAGGAGACACGAGAGGGACTGCAGGGACTCTGCAGAGCCCGACCTTCTTCCCCACAGAGTTAGAAATCTGCGACATCAACATGGCATCCCTGTGCGCCACAGAGGCCTCGCTTGGATACACCTTAGATAGTGAAGATGAGGATTATTATGATAACGAGATTCTGCCTTTTTATGAAACCATCCGAGCTAAAAGTGATGGTGACAGAGCAGAGGTGGCAGAGCCACAAGCGGGTCAGGACAGAGGACAGCTTGAGGACAGTAACAGTGCCCAGGAGACCGACAGGCTGAGGAACCAGCTGAAGGAAGCGTACTACCTTCTGATCAACGCTATGAATGACATCAACCTGGATGTCCAGCAGCTGAGCGGTGGTTTGACCGAACAGCAGGCCACCTCCTCCTGCAGCAGCCACTCCAGGGACAGTCTGTGCTCCAGGCTGTCCGCCAAAAACATGGACAGCGACTCGTGGTCCTCGGGAGGCGACCACAGCCCACAGCAGGTGTCTGACACTGACTCGCTCCTGCTTTGCCTCAGTGGGAACCTTGAGTCAGGCCTCAAAGGCAGGCTGAATAGTAAGAGTATGCTCAACCTGTCCTTGACCAAGTTAAGACCCACACTGCTGCGCTCTGCTAGTGACGGAGCGATCAGGTATCCATGTGGACCCTTTCTCTGCATTCGGGATCCTGGAGTTCAGGGTCCTGAAGTCAGTTTGGAGAAAGGTGCCACAGAGACAAAACAGGGTGAAGTCACAGGAGTGGGTGAGCTTTCAGAAGCCATCAGCAGCGATGAGCTGCTACAGGATGTTGGTGGTGATGAAGACCGCGGCGGGCAGCTCAATGAGAGCAGCAGCTCGGTCAACAGCCTCACAGGTTCCTCGGACAGCAACGCCGAGCCGTCGACGCATCAGGGTCACGACAACAAGCAGGAGCTGACCGAAGTCCGAGCTCAGGGGGGCAACTCGGTCAACAAGGGCCACGGCGTCACCGTCAACAAGATGCAAGAGTGGATGCACAAGGGGCGTTTGTTGTCTTCTGAGATGAAGCAACGCA
This sequence comes from Larimichthys crocea, assembly GCF_000972845.2. Taxonomy (NCBI): domain Eukaryota; kingdom Metazoa; phylum Chordata; class Actinopteri; family Sciaenidae; genus Larimichthys; species Larimichthys crocea. Next base: position 8,505,704 of record NC_040027.1, on the reverse strand, counting down.
TCGAGGGCTCGTCTCTGCCCCGGGGCAGAGGCCAAAGCCAGGACCAGGTCTGTCCTCAGGCTAAATCTGTCAAGGCCAAGTCTCCTACAATGAAGTCATCACGACAGCAGCAGCAGCAGCAGCAGCAGCAGCCAGGTAGGGAGGCTACACGGAGTGGCCTCAGCTCCCGTGGATCCTCTAAATCAGAGACCTCTCCACCCTCCTTCCTCCCGTCTGATTATTGTCATCCTCCTCCACTCATAGTAACCTCCGTCTGGTGGCGGTCCACCCTGCACTCCTCCTCTTCTTTGGATGCAAAGCAAAGGGACGAGACACCTCAGACCTCTTTGCTTTCCCCCTTTTTTTTAACCGGTGGCGGGTTCTGTCCTTCACACTAATTTAGGTGCATTCTTAACCCTGAATTAATCGCACATCAAGGTCGTAGGTCGGATCACACTCACAGTGTAGATCAGTAACAACTAACTCACTCTCCTGTGCTAGTTACAGTGGTGTTTGTGTTGGTGTTGGTGGTGGGGTGTGTGTGTGTGACTTTTGATTATGTACAAATGATTTTCTGCACCATGCATTGATGTTCTGTTTGTGATGTGGGTACCAAAGCTGGAAAACATCTGTATCATGAAACCAACATTTAAAATGCCAGTGTTTGTTTGTTTGTTCTGGTCTTCCTTGGGACTCTTAAATACTCCTCATCCACTCAAAGCTCGCTCTTGACCTCAGAAAACATGCATTTGACTAAATAACCTCCCCACGAGGTTCATTTACCGGCTCATTGATGCTGACTTTACATTTCATATAGATTCAGTCACCTTTTCACCGTGTTTCATGCACGGCTGCACGGCTGCACAGCTTGCACCGAATGAATTGCACTTCGTCCGTGGCGGTGACCTGATTTGACTGCAAACGAGGCACTTAGCCAGGTCAATCATAGGATTCGGAAACTGCCTGTGTGGAAAAAACTTTGTATTGACATTTGTTGCACAGTTTGGAAATGTCCTCGCTTTGTCTTTATCCTTAAGCTCATAGTTTTGTGTGTGTGTGTGTGTGTGTGTGTCTCCTGACAGTGTTTTCCAGAGTAAACAGATGACCCGCCATGTGCACAGGCTCTTGTTGACTTGTCAGTGCGCTGTTCTGCTCGAAATAGAGTGTGATCTCCGAGGCCGGCTGAGCGGAAAGGCCTCAGTGTTTGACTTCCAGACGCTGTTGACTGTTCACTTTTTTTTTTTTTACATCTCGGCCTCTTTCCACCTTTTAGCTCGAATAAAGACTTCTTGATGTTACTTTTCTCTTTAGCCTCTATTCTCATATTTTCCCTCGTTTTGTTCAATTTTCCCCCTCACTGTCCACACTGAACTTTTCCACAGCTGTGGCCAGAGGAATCCAAGAGTAAGAGAAGCCACTGCAGTTACTCTCTCTCTCTCTCTCTGTGGTGGTGGTTTGTGTGTGTGTGTGTGTGTGTGTGTGTGTGTGTGTGTGTGTGAGAGTATAGAAGGGGGGGTTGGGCTGTCATGTCGCCTTCCTCCCCAGTCGTTTGCTCTGGGACAGCTCCATGGTAACTTGCATTTTAAAGAGACTTTGGATTGAATATTTAGGATGCCATTCCTGTTGTTTAACTTTGTTTGCGTTGTGTCACTTAATTCCCCACCACGAATGAACAAAATGAAGGGCGATTAAGTATTTATTAAGGTCAGCACTGGGCTTATCTTGCCCCTGTGGGCCTCTCAGCGCCTCACAAAGAGCCATTAAAAAAAAAAAGAAAAAGAAATGCCAACGCTCTCAGAAGCTGCAGTGAATTGCTTGTCTTGGCTTGAAACTCTTCATTGAGTTTGTGGATCTACTCTGGATTTATGCAAATTTTTTCATATATATATATTTAGAAATAGTCTTGTTCCTCCCCCCCTGAGTGATACTTGGAAATTAAACCGCACTATGAAGTCATCGGACGAAATATTGGCTTAATTAAACAGAGTTAATTTATTTCTGTCCTGACTTGTCTTTTAATTACTGTGTAAAAGAATCATGTGGGTTATTACCCACAGTTCTCACTCTCAGTCCTCGTATGTAAACGTGTCGTGCACGCAAACATGCATATGCACATCTCCGCTGTGTACATTTATGCTCGTGTTTGCAGCCGGAGGATTTATAGTTTTGTTGTGTTGTGGCTCGCAGGCTGGCAGGCAGGCTGGCGGTATCCAGGCATCGTGTTTTTTGGCCAGACCTGAACTCAGGAGTGGTGTGTCAGTCAAAGCTGATGTTGAGACCGAGCCTTAGACACCACAAACAGAGGAGTACGGGATCCACTCCTGGGAGGCAGATTGTCTCTTTCGCTTTATTTCTTCTTTTTCTTTTTAGTCCTGCGGTTCGAGCTAAGAGGAAAATCATACCCTGTTTGCATGTCGAGAATGACTGACCGCTTTGGGACTGAACAGCAGTGAGTTTAAAAAAAAAGAAAGTGAAATAGCTTTTTGTATCTCCTCCAAAAATATTTGAAAAGAATAGTTTATTTTAAAAAGCGAAGATTTATCCCACTCTCATATCTGTCTCTTAAGTTTGCTATAAAGTCTTTTTATTTTAGTGATTATAGTTGGTGTTTTTGAGTTTCTTGTCTTTATTCGATAGACAGTGAAGACGTAGACAGGAACCTAGGATGAGAGAGAGAGAGACTACAACCATGGACGTCACCCACAAGTTCGCTCAGCTCCTGGTTGCTCAAACAAGCCGCTTGTGACGGCATTTGTTCATCAAAAACTGTTTTTTGTACCAGGCTGTAAACATGTGAACATGAACACATGAACATGGGGACTTATGGAGACTGACTCACTTCTGGAGCCAGCCTCAGGTGGACGTAATCGGTTGCTGGCTTCATGAGGCATATTACATAAAGTGTTGAACCTTTCCTTTAAAAAATAAATCAAGTCTAAATCAAAGATGCGTCGGGATTGGACGCACCGCTCTGCAGTGTTGCTCAACATTTTGATTACATTAATTCTTGCTTGCTCAGTAGATTCGAAGCTGCTCCGCACTGAGACGAGCGCAGGTGTAACGCAATCCTCCTTTACTGCTGTCAGGTCATGTCAGAACGATGTGGCGGCGTCTGCTTTACCGCACCGTGCCAGAAAACTTGTTACAGAGTCCTTCGCGTAAAAACACACACACACGGCTGATTGTGCAGGTACAGTCGTTCGTCTTGTCTGCTGTGTCTGGACTTGGACAAATTTATGGAGGATGGTAGCTCTAAACACAGATCAGGTGATGGAGGAGAAACTTGAGAGTTCATACCAGGGTGGTTTATGAGATGCATGAGTCACATGTCTGCAACGAGAATGTGGCAAACACCAGCAACTTGTTTTAAATGATTATCAGTAAAATTAAACTGGATTGTGTTTGTCAGGTGGCTGCATTTCCTCCTACAGAGGGTTGTTGAAGGGCCTTTCAATGACTTGTCTTACTTTTACAAGTGTCCTGGACCTAATTGGGTCACACCGTGAGTCCATGGGCCTTTTTTTAGATTACAGTCCGTCCCCTGAAGCAGATTTCATCAGTTTAAAAAAAAAAATCAGACACAATAAAGGACAGGACAGAAAAAGCTGCAGCGTTGAAAGGAATTTGGGTTTCATGCCAACATATTGAGGAGGAAGTGGCATTTGCATTTAGCAGGACTGCGCTGCCAGGACGCCTCAACAGGGATGCAAGTGTTGACATGTGATGCAACCTTGGACCATCGCGGCTCTGCATCGGCGTAAAAAAGGAAAAATCTATGCTGAGAATCCTCATTAGCACATGAATGAGCGTCAACAGGAATGTATGGCACACAGCGAAAGAGGACGAGGAAGGGGGGGGGGTTAGAAACTCTGTACACAACAAAGTGTCGTCTGTACGGAGGAGGAGAAAGTAGCCGGTGTGTGTTTTGCACTTATCAAAAGAGGAATTCTTCAAATAAAGAAGAGAGGAGCCGATGGGAAAGTGGATCAAGTGTTTTGTCATAGAGCGGCCCTTCAGAAAATCCCGATGTGAATATAATCGGGTTTACCGTCAGGTTCACACCAGCACATCCAGGAAACGCGTTTTTCTTTATAGGTTTGCACCTCAGACAAACCCAGAGTGCTCCTCCCACCTCCACCTCCACCTCCACCTCCACCTCTCTTTGCTTTTCTCTTTATTTTCCTGCACCCTTGTATTATGTGCTCCGGCCATCTGTTACCTTCAGGTCAGGGGTGTGAGCTTTCCGTGCCCTGAACGCATCATCTTCATGTCATCGCAGACTGCATTCGGTCCGTTACATCGTGTTTATGGCCTCTCAGGCCGAATAACAACCAAAGACGAAAGAAGCTTTTGTCTTTGTCAGCAGATATTCTGCTGATTTTCACTTGAGATCAGCACTGCAGCTAAAAAAAAAAAAGCCCATGATTTTCATTAGCCATTAATCAGATTAGTTGTTTGACCTTTTAAAAAATGTCAGAATATCGTGATCGCTGTGTCTCTAAACCCAAGACGATGTCTTCACCTTTGCTTTCTCCAGAATTGTACATTTACTCTCACATAAGACAAAGAAAAGCAGCAAATCTTCAACAACTCTTCAATATTTAGTCAGTTCTAAAGATAGATGCAGATTAATCAAGTCGCTGTTTCATTGTTGGGAAGCAAACTTAACTTCTGTCTCTTAAAACTTCCTCTTTGCTTCAAGATTTGTTTTTGTGTGTGTGTGTGTGTGTGTGTGTGTGTGTGTGTGTGTGTGTGTTCACCACCTTCACACACGGCTTATCTCATAAAAAAAACATAGTTTAAAGTTTGTTTTTATGGGAAGCAGACTCGGAGATTCCACTATCTGTTTTTCATCTGCAGCACAAAAACTGTCTGCTGGATTCATAAGTAGCTTTTCACATCAAACGGGAGTTTAAAGGAGGCGGGATACTGATGTGCTGATGTGAGGCGGCGAGAGGAGCCAGAGGCTGCTGTTGTTGTTGTTGTTGTTGTTGTTGTGATGGTTTGATACATGACACCGGTTCAAATGGCTCAAACCTCGCTCATTGAGCACGGAGCAGTTGTCCTGCTGCTGCTGTGAAGTCAGTGTGACAGTGGAAGGAGACGCGGCTGTAAATCTGGAGCTGTGGTCTGGAATGCTGCTCGTGTCGGAACACGCTTCCTCTTCCAAGTTATGAAAGACCCCTTAAAGAAGATGGCACGCTGACAACAGCTCAGCGCACAGCCCGTCTCACCTCACTTTGGTCTCGCGTTACCAGATCGAACGTTGGCGGCCGAGGAGCGGCGCTTAAAATCTTTTTAAAATCATCTTAAAATCGTGTGTGACGGTTCATTTCTGATGGTCTCTGCCTCCTAAATGTTGCTTTCCAGCTTCATTTGTAGTCTTTGAGTCAACTTTAAATCCAGTGCAGTTAACCCTCCTTTGAATTATCATTCTCTTATGCTAAATAGCAATTATAGGCTGAAGAGCCTGTTGTTCTGGATGTATCTTTGTCATAATGTACTTTTCTGTACATTTCCTCTCAGTAAAACTACTGTTTGTAGACTTTAAAGGGTTACTCCGGTTGAAAACAAACCAGATTATTATAGCCTGCCAGCTCGAGCCTGGAGTCATTGGACTGAGTATATCAGCAGAAACATGCTGTATGTGGTGGTTGGCACATGGTAAAAGCTACTGAGCATCAGCAGCTGTAATCCAGGCTAATGCAAACACGCCGCCGCCGCCGTGCTCAGGTCACACAAACACGTTTCTGGCACGACACCTTCTTTACCTCGAGCAGAAAGTTTTAAAGACGTGCTTTACAGAGTGTGTTCTCGCCACTGAAAGCTGTTTCATACACACTTTATATAATCAGCTGGAACACAGACAAACGGCATCCCTAACAGAATTTCATCCCAATATATTTTTCTTTTTCTTTTGGATCATGGTTTTGGGGGGGAGGAAAAAACTCGAGCAGCGAGCAAAGGAATAAAGTTCAAGACTTGTTTTGTTGTGGCGAGAGGAACTTTATTGGATTTCTGAGATGGAAACATTTATTGCGAGTCAACATTTGGGTTCATAAAGTTGCCTTGTAGATCACAGGGGAGCAGAGTGAGGCCTCGGCTCTCTCTGTGCTGCTCTCGGGGCTTTGTCAATAAAACTAAATATAAAAATTCTTTGCTCTCAATCAAGTTATGTCATTTGAAATCATATGAGTTCTTCTCTTCTGTTGGGCTGCTCTCTGTCTCTGCAGCCCCGTCACGGATTCACACTTTTTTTTTTTTAATAGCACGGTGGCACATAGTGATGTTAAGATTTCGATTTTTTGCAAAGTGAAAATAATATTCCCCTCCAGTCTATAATTTTCTGGATGTTCACCTGGCGTGCGTGAAAACGCGTTTCCTTGAGGAAAGGAGAAGTTGTCATTATAGCATGCGGAGGGGGCTCGTCTGCGAGCTGCCGAGGATCAAAACAGTCTTTACACGAGCCTGCTGTACATGTTGGAGCAAGACCCTGCCCTCCCCGTCACACACACACACACACACACACACACACACACACACACACACTTGTGCTCGAAGGTTGTTTTTCTCCGGCTGCATCTGCTCATCAACGCATAAAAAGCACATCAGATGATTCGCAGCTTCTTACTATCTGTCCTCGAACGCATCATCGCACTCTTTCAGTGATTCCTTTGGCACATGAAGGCACCACGTCACTATTCCCATTATTTGTCCTTTTTCATCGCCGCCGGCTCTACTTATCGCCGACCCCTTCACACACACTTCTCGCTCCCTCCCCTCTCTGCTCTATTTTCACAGCTGTAATGCCAGAGGTTTCTTTTTTTTATTATTTCCAAGTCGCTGTGATGGAAGATATGTGTTAAATCCCTCCATCTTCCCCTGTGATCTCTTTTGAATTCAAAGCCCGCACATATTCCCGAAGCGTCACCGAGGAGAAAAGGCGACGGACGGGAGGAGGTGAATGTGGTGGTGTGATTGAAAGTTTGGTCGTAAAGACAAAGCATATCACGATGGAATGAGACCGAGCGAAGACGTGGCTCTTTGTTTTGGATGACTTTAAAAGGCAGAGACGAGAATATGAGACAGGATGAGAGGCCATAAAACCTAATGGTGTTATTCAGCGTTTCCTCGCCTGTGGTTTCTTGATACAGATGTTTTCTTGACAGGACATGAACAGACTGAGATTAAACACCAGATCCAGTCTTTCACTTCAGCTCAATGATTTTTAATGCCAATCAAATTAGTTTCTCGTGTCTAAAGGCGTGAAGTTGTTAACTCTGATGCTCTTTCTCTTCCCATCGCTCCGTCAGCTTTCATTGAGAATGTCCAAACCCCCTGCGCTAACGGCCGGGAGGTGGGCAGGGCCGCCGAGTCCACGTTGTGGCGGCCGCCGCTCACCACCATCACCGTCTCCAAGAAGCGCAACTGGCTGCAGCAGAGCTCCCTCGGGAAGAGTCACTGCGCCAAGGACGAGCTGCAGGGAATGCTGGGAGCTGAGGAGGAGGGCAACCAGGGCTCCCATCAACCGCCACCTCCTCCCAGCCCCTCTCCAGACCACCTGAGACCCTCGGGTGGAGCCCCAAACCGGCCGGGCCGCCTGCACCTGCTTCAGGTAGGCCTTGAAGAATGACATTTGAGGAAAGGTTCAAGGTTTTGGAAATGGTGCTTAGCTCGTCTTCCTCACAGTTGAACTGAAAACGTCTGTCTTTAGGTCAACGTCGGTCAGTCCAAGGTGTCCCCTCACCCTCGGAGCGTGGACCCAGCCGAGGAGAACGACGCAGACGACGAAGGAGAAATCTGGTACAACCCCATCCCAGAGGACGAAGAACCGGAGACGTCTCACCGACCCTCCATCCGGCTGCTGGTTCCCCCTCGAGTGGAGCTCCAGAGGAGGCCCAGCAGGGGAGCCGATGTGGGTCATTGTGGCAGGAACCTGGGGGGTGGTGGCGGCGGCGGGCCGGAGGTGCTTGGGGAAAGCCTCAGCGGTGGCGGCGGCGGCGGTGGCTCAGTAGATGGGAGTCAGGGGAATGCTGTACATTCCACAGACGCTCTACATCTGCACAGACAGATGCTCGCGTGCAAACCTCAGGAGGAGGGGGGGCCTTCCACCAGCCGAGCTACAGGTAAGACACACCTCCTCTCTGTCCTACTTCCCTTCCTCAACTTCTCCTTTATGCACTCACGTTTCTCTGGGCTGATGCTTGAGGGCCAATTATCTCCTGTTGTTTTGTCTCTCAGCCAGTCACCCTCGGCAGATTTTTGCGGTTGTGCACTTCTTTAGCGCTAATTACAGCTATTGTTGGAAATGTTCCCAATTAAAGGATCAGCAGACTGCAAGTACTCAGAAATATATAAAGTCTAAGATCATATAGCGACTTAGATATTGAAGCTTTTCCTTGCCACCGTCACCGGGCGCCTGCTCATGGTGGGAACTGTTGGTGTACGGTCAAGTCTCACAAGTTAACGTTTGTGTTTTTCTGGGTTTAAAATCCGAGCTTAGTTATTTTCTTCTTCTCTTCTGTTTGATGGGAGCAGACAGGTCTAATCACATGACTCCATATCAGCGTCCCTCATTAGTTAAACTCAGACAGACGTTAACCAGGAGCAGCTCAGCACCGGCATTCCTCAGAGGAAAGAATATCCACTTACGTCTCACACAGACGCTCAGTCGAATAAACGTCCTCTCGCCTTGAAAGCTTACTCATGACTCATGACCTGCAGAGTTTATGGAGAATCACTGATTGCAGCGCGCTCTCTGCACTTTATATTTACTCGTGCACTTTTGTTAACAACTCCCGTCTGCAGCGAGGGCATGATGATGACAGCCAGCACACGGCTCCCTGTCTCTTAATAAGCTCGGGTGTGTTTTTTTTTCTAACTTCCGACTTTTTTGTTCTCTCTGATGTGGCAACATGGTAGTTTCAACCAATTGGCACATCTTGAGCTGAGCCTATAATTACAACTTTTGACAACACTTTTCTGTGGCACGCAATAATACGCCGTTTCTAGTTTGTAGGAGCACAAAGCGAGGTAGGCGAAATCTAATACTGGAGCATTAGTGTTCACAGCCACGGTTTTACTGCAGGAATGAAGGCTTGAAATAACTTTTTTCATCCTGAAATACGACGATTTTAAAAGTAGAAAACCACAAAACAAGCAGTGCATGTAAAGAGGGGAGAGTCTTAAAACAAATCTGTCCGAGACAAGGACGCGGGTTTGATTGGCGGCTGATAAACTCCTTAAATCTCATTGGCTGGTGTCAAACTCCTGGCTGTCTCTCACATCACGTGTGGCTCAGCAAAAAAATCTCCGTCCTGAGAGACTCTCCTGCAGGATTAGGATTAAACCAGTCCCAAATGAGTCTCTGTGTACCGGCCAAGGAAAGTCACTAATCACGGCGCACAGAGCTAATTAAATTTAGGCTATTTCTGCCTGCTCCTTTTGATAGCTTTGCAGTCCAGATGAAATTTGCCGGCGTAATTAGAGCCTTTGGTGCTGGGTAAGCAGATGAGTGGACATATTTGGAAGCTGATGTTGCCCGTTCAGCACTTTAAACAGAGAACAAATCTCCCTCTGAGCCCAGGAGCTGTTACCTGCGCCTCGTTGACATCCTCCTGTAACAGGATTCTGTTTAATGGGAGCGCCTTAAGTAGCAGGTCTGTGATAGTGTGGCTTTAACTGGTGCTCCCACTGGTTGCAGTGAAAATGAGAAGCAGGAGCAGAAGTGTGTTTTTTTTTTTTGTTTCTTTTCCATCTCGCTCCGGAACTGCACACACACACACACACACACACACACACACACACACACACACACCTCTCTGCTGCTGCTGCTTGTTGACTTTGCAATTGATTCCTGTGGGTTTGGCGTCGCCGTCCCACACTTCACTGCAACAAGCCCGGCTACGTGTCATCAAAGAGGAAACACTCGTCACTGGTTGTTTGTGTGTCTGCGCCTGTGTTGTGGGTGCAGGAGGGTAAAATATTACTTCACCTTTTTAGTTAGAAGCCTCCAGAAACTGCTGTGTGTGTGTGTGTGTGTGTGTGTGTGTGTGTGTGTGTTGCTGTTAACTCGGTTTGTATCGGCTGCAGCAGAATGACACTGCAGTCCTCTCACATTGGTTGGGAGGGTTGGAGGATGGTGCATTCAGGGTCTCGTTTCTCCACTCCAGTCAAACTGTGCCTGTTTGGATGACATGGATACTTAGAAAAAAGATTTATATGAAAACTTTTTGTGTATTTTCCTCTGGTTTGTCAGATAAACTTGAACTTTATGTCCTCGTATACACTGAAAAAGTTGATGAGCTGTCTGCTCAACAGTTTTCTGTGTCTCTTTAAAAATGATTGTTATCGTCCTGTAGTGCATAAAAAGATCTGCAGCGGTTGGAGAGTTATTGACCAGAAGGAGGCTTCGCCAAGCTCTGGCTTGTGGATAATGACTCTATAAGGAAAACAAATCAATGTCTTCAGGCCAGTATCTTTCACAGTGTTATTATGTTTGGATGACTCAAAAAGTAATTGATTACTTACCATGCCAGTGTTTTGCATTATTACTAACCATCTATAATACCGTCCTATTCAGTTTTAGCGCGTTTAAATGTATTTTCCCACTTTTCAGTCTCCGATTAGCAAACTCTTGAAACTGGTTGGTCAGTTAGTCAAAATACGGCGCCTACATTACCCACAATGAACTTGCCCATGTGGAGATTTGTGTCCAGAGATTGAGAGGTCGGGTAAGATCACGTCTTTCTCCACACACCTGGAGTTTTTTTTGTTTTCAAACTCGCAGCCTCAACAACGCAGACTCAAGTGACATCACTTGAGGCCATTTATTGCTATTTATTGACACACATTGCCACAAAAGGTTTTATCCGTTTTGTCAAGGTTCTTTACCAACTAAACTATTATGACCCCCAAAGCATGCATGACCAACGAAGGAAGGATTATGCATTTACATTTATGCACAGATACTCCTCAGAACATGGACCAGAACCGTTTTCTTCAGACAGACCAGAAAGAAACAGTTATGTGTGCAAGAAAACTTCACATTTAGCGCCAAGATAAAGAATCTGCTCAGGGGTTTTGAAGTTCTTCTCTCACCGTGTTGCTCTTCTGAGTTGTTGACTTCCTCCAGACCCGACCATGCAATCGTTGGCCCAAGATTAGATTCCAGGTTTCAACTCAGAGGCTTGAACTCTCATGTAACTTTAGCAGCTGGGGCCAATTCTCAAACACAGCAGCCAGCGTGACCAAAACAACCCCCAGAAATAGCTCTGATCCCATCCTGTGCTCCGGCCAAGTCAGATTCCCCAAACAGGCGCTAAAGGGAACAAGAGATTGGGAACACACCATGCTCACCACCCCCCAAAGTCCATCAATCATTATTCTCCATACAAGTAGAGCATTCAGATGGACAAAAAGTCAGTCAATAGGCAGCACACGAGGAGTCTGGAGTGTATCCGGTGAGGGAAAAAGAACCAGCCAGCCGAACAGAGGAAAGCTATAGTTGCAGAGAGTCTTCTACATCTGCACTGCTTCATTAATTCACCAGACGCTCTTATTCGTGCTCAATCAACGAGAGGCCTGTCACTTTTTTTTTTTTTAGCCCTGCAGATAAAGTGGAGTCTGTTTGGGCTTCATATTTCTGAAGAATCTCAAACAGAAGACACAAAAGATGAGACTAAAATAGTCGAGTTGAACTCCGTGGCTGTGCTCTGACTTACATCAGAGGACATTATTTCCAAAAGAAGAGGCGTGGGTGCATTTACAGAAATGTGGCGAGGCAACCGACCATGTGGTGTCCCAGACACACAGTACACACATACAGTAGATGCGGTAAAGATACAACTCGCTGTGGTGGTAACAACGATGTTACAACCAACAAACAGATGTGTTCATTGAGGTTTGCTTTGCTACAGTGTTCCCTATTCTGCTGTTTTGATAAAAGCTTTTATGAAGCATTGACAGACAACATTAATGTGTGTTTCTAAACCATAAATCATGTTTATTTTACAGTTTTGCTGATTTTTAAAATTCATGTCATGGATTTAAAACCCCGTTTTGTAACTTTCCTCTCATAAACTAACAGAGTTTAACTCCTGTTGATCCACACTGACCTGTGATCAGGTGAACGGTGTCTCTGTCATTCGTACGTCTGTTCTCACACTATGTAACTTTGGGCTCCGGGTCGGGAGAAGTACGTAACGCTTTACGGCACTAAGTCACACAGCAGCAACTATTTCACTGATTCTGGTGAAACTGGATCATATTTTATGGAGGAAATGTTTTCTGGTTTTCCCTCTGATGTCCTCCGGCTGCTCCGCCTCAACTCTCTGTGATTTACAGAGTTTATGATGGACAGTGAAGTAACCTGCTGACAGCTGTAGCCGCTGTTAGCTGCTGTTAGCTCAGTTTGTTAGCCGGGCTAACTGGGGAGCACCAGGGGGAGTGTTAGTGTTTACCACGGGGAATTTAGACCACTGGGAAGAGGAGAAAGTTTTCACGACTGGGGTGTGGGTAAATGTTGACAGGGAGGGGCACTGGTGTCGTGGTAGAACCGGAGCTGGGCGGCCGGACAAGAGTAAATGTGGGACTGACTTTTAGTGGTTGGTGAGAGCTTGGTGAAATAAAAGGCTGAAAGACAGACGCCGAGCTGGGCTGACTGCTGCTGGACTAGGCAGTGATATCAGCTGCTGCTGGGGACTTTTCTTGAAGATGGCAGCAGTGCTCTTCGTTCGTCCCCCACAATGAAACGCTGTAGAAAACCTTCAATGTTCAAAATGTGTTGAATTATTTTCGACTCACTCGTTCTGTGTGATGAAGCAAGCCGTTTATTTTTATTGATATAACGTTATTACTTTATTGCGACTTGGAAGGAATTTAATTGCTTCACTGTAAAAACTCCAATCAATCATTAAATTCAGATCGCAGTATTCTCAGTAAATGTCGGTCAGCACTCGTCATGTAGAGGGTTAGTGCCGTGTTGTTTGGACCTTGGCAGTGCAGCGAGGCCGCTGTGGCTGAAGCCCGTCTAGAATTAGCAGCCGCTCTCGTCGGTTGAGTTACAGCGGAGCAGGAATGCCTGCAGTGGTAGGCGAGCTAGGTTACATGAGGCCTGCTTTGGCAGGGGGCCATGTTGTGCTAGTGAGAAGGCCTGCATGCTTGGATATATTAGCAGGGGTTTTGTAACCATTGTAATGAAATGGCCCGGGCTCCTGCGGCCCCTGAAAGGCCTTCCAACACCAAATGATTTAGAGCCAAAAAGGAGAGGAAGCAGCTCAGAGCCCGGCCCTCGGTTACCGAGTGAAGAAACTACAGGACAAGTATGCCATTCACCGGCTTATTTACACTCCCCTTGTTTGTCAGCGCACCCTGCTCCTTTCTGTTGTTACACTCAACACACACATTTGGCGGACACGGGGTAATCAGGGACAGCGCATTATTGTCCTGCTCAAAGGCTTATCAGAATATGCTCATGCACATTCTCACATTATTGTAATATTATTAGGATATCTTACATTATCCCGACTATTGTCTCGAGTGACAGTTTGGCTCCAGCCGGAGGATTGCAGAGACGTATAACAAGCACATATTTGATAATGATCGGGTCGTCCCTCCGCACACACCCTCCTCCTGCACCTGTCTGGTGCCAGCGCCTGTGAAAAGCCCTCGTCGTAAATTCCAGGGCTTTGTTAAGAGGTGTCGGTGGCCGGGTGCCTGAGGAGGGCTGCAGGGTCACGGAGGGCATGTGTGTGTATGCGTGCATATTTACATGCACTCTCTCTTTGTGTCAAAGTAATATGTTGAGTGCGTGTTTAAGTGTCGGGGGGGGTGGGTGGACACAGTTACCCGGCTCGGGTGTCACCCAGAGAAATGCAGACCTTTTGCCCTTTGACCCTGGGGGGCATGGCCCTGGAGGGTTGGGTGTCAAACCGTTGCCCCTGAACCTCAGCTAGCGAGGTGTCGCGTTACTCTCCTGGCCACAAGGCCAAAGCCTGCAGAGGACACAGCTGTGTGTGTGTGTGTGTATGTGTGTGTGTGTGTATGTGTGTGTGTGTGTGTGTGTGTGTGAAGCAACAGTCATTCACATTGTCACAGGCAGAGCTGCTGGACGCTGCCTCAGTTCATTGATTATCTAATAATTGGAACAACAGCAGAACAATGAAGAAAGTTGCTTGGCCCGGCACTGTGATTGACATATTCATCATATTATTAATGATAGTATTCTCATATTACTCTGTATATTTCAAGTATTTAAGTCCCTGTGTTAAAACATGTTTACAGCCTGGTACAAAAAACAGTTTCCCCACTGTACTGAGGGTGAATTTTTTTATACAACTCACCTGTTCAAATGATATTGAAGCTTAAAGTTATGCAGGATTAGGAGCCCATTTGCCAATTTTTGGATTAACCCGAGCTGCCAAGACGGAGACGTCTGAAGCCATCACACTTACAGACTACATCCATGTTTTATACAGTCTGTGCTCATGTTTGATTATACGATGCTCGATCGTACTGTTTGTTCACGTCTTCTTGGCAGATATTTTGTTTGATTATTTGACGCTGATTCTTTCAGCAGTTCCACATGTTTTGTTAAACTTCAAAGTTCATATCACGCAAACTTAAATTGCATTTTTTATTTTTTGTGTGTGTGTTGCATTGGCACCAATTTCAAACTCCATCCGACCATAATCCCCCAATTTTCTGCAGTTTATGTTCAAAGCAGTGACCTGCATTCCTCTGTTATGCAACGCTCCTGTTAAAACCGTTAACATGTGTGAACTCTGAGTCACTGAATTTTGAAAAGAGTCTGTCGGACGGTTATCAACAGGATACAATTCCAGTGAATGCTTGTAATGATAATAACTGGCTGACCCTGACACATTAATGAATAATTTCCAGTTTAATTCATTTCTGTACATGAACAATGACGTCCTCTTTTGTTACTTACAGCTTCTTTAAGTGTAAATGTTTGTACAGGATGTGTAAAGTTCTGCTGAAGTCTCAGTACAAAATAAGTTCAGCTTAAACGAGGACTTTCACTCCTGCAAACCTTGTTTTAGACCTGACCAGAGCTCTCTGTGTAACCGACCCCGCCCCAGATGTTGTTTGGTGAGTTTGCACCTCCAGTGCCCTCCACCCATGTTTTCCCTTCTCAGAGCGCCTCTGTGTCTATTATTGGCAGGAAGCCGTGACAGGGAAAGCTACTCAGCCAGCGGGGAAAGGAGGCTAAACATGGTTTGGTGAGGAATGTGAGAGAACAGCCGTGATCATTTGTACATTCACCAGCTAGCCTGCCAGCCTTCCAGTCGACCATCCAGACCTCTGAGTGCCTGGACAAGGGGCGCCTTTGTCCCCCATCTGCCCGGCTACACCCTGCCCTGCTCCTGCCCCCCATCTTACCCTTCTCTCCATCCTGTTGCACCTCCTCTGCCTCCCTCTTTTCACTCGCAGGCCCTCGCCCCAGAATAGCACAGCAGGTCCCCTCTGAAAATAGAGCTGGTGATGTTGGCCGGGTCAAACTCTCTCTCACTCTTTCTCTTTCTCTTCTTTCCACTTTGTATCTTTCGCTCTGTTTTTCGCTCTCTCACAGAATCGCTCTTTTGTCCATTCAGAGAAAGTAATTAGCTGATGAAAACAGGAAAATCTTTGATATTTAAAATGAGAAATCCAAAATCAATAAAAAATTTCACATCTTGGCTAATTTTCTCTCTTGTTTACTACCTTAGGCCGGGTCTAAAAGGCCCTGCAGAGTCATGTGGTCCAGCTTTAATCTCCCTTGGATCCATGCAGTGAGGTATTCCCTCTAAAGTCAGGTTAGCCGTGCTGTGGAGGAAATCTTATTAAAAGAGCACTGAATGTAGAAAATAGCTGTTTTTCTGTTGGAGGCAGGCTCGAGCTTCCCCGTTGGGCGAATAGCAGGATGCCCATAATTTGACAAATTCCACTTTGATCACACAAATCGAGGCTGGACGCGTTCCAACTCTTTCTCTTTCTCTTCACTTGCCAGAAAGGTCGTTAGGACGTGGAAAACTGCAGAAAGGGCAGTGATGATGTACAAGGTGGCATCCAAATGGATGGAGATTGTATGTAAAGTGTATTAACAGTGATATTAGACAAGATGTATCGGTTATTAACAATGACAGCGACGGTTGAGTCTGTGGCTGCTAAATTCTGAGCTATGATCCGGTTAGAGGTGAAACAAAAAGGTAAAGTTGCAAAACAATGAGCTGAAAGACACCAAAATGCTCAGCTGCTAACTATCTGTGACTCCTTTCATTTTACATATATTCATTTGATTCATTGTTAATATAAAAAAATATCGATGACAGCATCTTTAAATATTATAAAATGAATGGCCCGGCCACAGAAAAGCTCTCGTTGGGTTAGGGACCCGTTGAAAGACGATAAAACCTGAAGCCTCAGCTCGCTCCTGTAGACTAAACAATGGCTGTCACTCCTGCGTAGAACTCTAGACCCTGAAATTTCACGTTGTAGACGTCTAGTTAGGCGAGAACTGCCTACGAGGTCCAATCCAAATGGATATTTTTCAACTTGAATAATGACTGAGTAACTCTAGCTCAGCCCTGAAGCGTGTTGGTGTCTCCAGACAGACATTTCCTTGCTTATAGACCGCTGTTTTTCCTGGAGCTGCAGCTATAAAGACATTCCACTTAAATTTCCTCTGTGTTTAATTGAATAGAGTCCACTTAAAGGACGGAGGGGCCGAGCTGGAAACTCTGCGTGAACAGTCGAATTCTTGATATCGGCGCCGTTTCAGCAAACTGCTTCTCTGAAACTGTTAATTATCTAAATGGCTGTCTAGGTTTACATACATAGACTGTAAGTGCATCATATAGTGCTCGACTGTTTATAAAGCGTCGGCTGCTCACTGTATCTCTGTCAGTGGATTACTGGGTTGTTATCACTTGATGATGTGCCACGAAGGTGTAGGGACTGTAAATTATGGCTCTTGCACAATCTGCCTTTGGTTTTAGTCTCCTCTGTCCCGTCTGTGACATCTGAACAGTTGCGTGTAACCATGGGAGTGATTTGGATACAGGGACTTTGAGAACCTCTGACATTTGTTCCTGAGAGTAATTCAAAAATCGCTTTCTAAATATTTTTCTTGCCGAAGTATTTGGCAGTAAAAATGTTTAAACTTCTCCACAAAATGTTGAAAATGCGTCAGGCTTCCCTTTTAATCAGTTTCTCTCTCGCTCTGTTATTTCCTCTGTAGATGGTCCCGATCTGCCCAATGCGGTCAGCTCCCCTCCCTCCAGCCCAAACCCAACCAAGAAGAGCAGCTCCATCAACTGGTCCTTCCCAGACAAGATCAAGTCCCCACGCACTGTAAGGAAGATCTCCATGAAGATGAAGAAGCTTCCGGAGCTCAGCCGGAAACTCAGCGTCAAGGGGACCCAGAGTAGCAGCAGCAGCAGCAACGGCAGCAACGGCAACAACGGAAGCAGTCAGTCGGAGCCCAGAGCCCATTCTCCCCGAAACAACGGGGGTGGGCCGGAGGCCGTCCCCCATTCCTCGGGCCCACCCAGATTAGCTGCATCTGGGGGTGGACAAGCCAGCCGCAACGTGATCTCGCGCTACCACTTGGACAGCAGTGTGTCCACACAGCACAGCTTCAACAAGAAGAAAAGCAACGGCAGCTCAAAGTCCGCCAGTAAAGGTGGCTACCTCAGTGATGGCGACTCGCCTGAGCTGGTGGCCAAGTCTGGGAAGCACGGCTCTGCAGAAGGGAAGGGCGGTAAAGGCAAGGAGGCGGATTCAGGAGGCTCCAAACTCAACGGCACGGAGCTGGACATTGACGCTTTCCGTCATTACAGCTTCACAGAGCAGCCCAAGTGCAGCCAGTACATCTCTGGACTGATGAGCCTCCACTTTTATGGCGCAGAGGACCTCAAACCTCCACGCATTGACTCTCGTGACGTCTACTGCGCCATCCAAGTGGACTCGGTTAACAAAGCACGAACCGCTCTCCTCACGTGTCGAACGACCTTCCTGGACATGGACCACACCTTCAACATCGAGCTGGAGAACGCCCAGCACCTGAAGCTGGTGGTGTTCAGCTGGGAGCCCACGCCGAGACGCAACCGGGTCTGCTGCCACGGCACGGTGGTCCTGCCCGCGCTCTTCCGGGTGACGCGCTGCCACCAGCTGGCGGTGAAGCTGGAGCCGCGGGGGCTGATCTACGTCAAGCTGAGCCTGATGGAGCAGTGGCAGAACTCGCTAGACGGCGGGCCAGACGGAGACAGGGAGCCCCAGGTGTTTGGCGTTGAGGCGTGGCGGGTGGTGGAGAGGGAGAACACGGGACTGATGGTGCCGCTGCTTATAAGCAAGTGCATTAATGAGATTGAAAAGAGAGGCTGCCAGGTGAGTCTGTGTTTGGTTCAAAGATTTTCCAGGTCCTGCTGTTTAAAAAACAACTAGCTGCAGATGCATTTATTCATTTCAGGTCAAGGTGATTACATAAACCTGTCTGTCCTATTGAAAACAGGTCGTGATTCATTTGAAAAGAAAATTATATAATGCTTTTGTTGTTGTTGCGAGTGAGAGAATAGGCAGAGAAAAGAATCCCACCTTCACAGCCTCCTTCTGGCTCAGTATGGCGTGCGATGAGTGCTCGCCCTGCAGCCACGCATAACACCGGATGACTGGCAAGAGCAGAATAGATAGAAGAGATGTTACCGCATTGATGATGTCTCTGAGCCTTCCCGGGGCAACTGGCTGCTTTTATTCAGACTCTGAGTTAAAGAGGCTGCTGACGTGGTGATGGTGGAGTGGAAGTGTTCCCCCTCGGATCATGTGATCCACCTCTTGTTCTATCCCCCTCCCCACCTCCACATTTCATGTGCTCTTTGAAGCCCGGAGAAAAGAGAAGGAGAGGCGGTGGAGTTTTCTCCTAATTAGAGTTGAGACAGCGGCAGTAAAAGTGTCTGGCCACTGTTCCTGACTGATCACTCTAGGGGGGCATGCCAGGGGCAGCGGGTGCCTGGGGGCCAACAGGCAAACATTAGGGCCTCTCCGAGGAGGCCTGTCTGTCAGATCAAACCCCGCCCTCGGCCACTTGTGCAGCGTGCCGAGCTCCGAGCAGGAGTGTTCGATTTCAAAGGGAGCAAATAGTTTTATTCACCGACGTGAGATTGAAAGTTTAATTCTTGGTAGTAGATAACGAGCTGCTTCAGACAAGAGTGTTTTCATGAATCTGTTGATTATTGATTAGTTCCTCTAACGTCCACCTGAGGCTGGCTCCAGAAGTGAGTCAGTCTCCATAAGTCCCCATGTTTCACAGCAGAAATAAACATGTTTACAGCCTGGTACAAAAAACAGTTTTGGTCTCTGTAGCTAATTTCCCCGTTCATGACAACTGTACTGAGGGTGAATTTATATACAACTCACCTGTTCACATTATATTAAGGCTTAAAGTTATGCAGGATTAATTTCGGCCAATTTCTAGAAGAGTCAGGACGGCCAACAGTGATTTTAAGCTTCAAAACGACTTTGGAAACCTGTGGGTAGTTGTGTTGTGTAGAACTTTGAGTCAGTCAGATGTGGAAAGCGATCACCTGACCCAGTGTGACCTCTTCAGATGGTTTGTTTTATCCGAGCCAGAGTTCACATTCGAGAAGCCGCAGAGAGAATATTTGGCATTGTTGCTTGATGACTGATTAACTGAGCGACCACGAATCATTTCAACACAGTCTGAGGTTCTTACGTGCTGCGTCCTTGCATCACTCTTTGTATGAATGCAATGAAAGACACCGGTTGTGTAAGTATGCAATGTTTTCAGGGGTCGTGATAAATCTTGTGTGAGGTGACCTCTGCCTTCTCAGGTCACTAATCTCTGGTGTCTAGTTGTCTAGACTTCCCTGTGGCCAAACTCACCTGACTGCCCTCTTCACGGCCCGGCCATAGCTTCTCTCTTACCCAACCGTCTTCAGTCTGCGAGCTCAGATTTCTTCTGTTTATGTAACTCTCTCTGCTTTCTCTGCCCATATTGTGATTCCTATCTCTGCTTGTCTTTGTCTTTGTCTTTGGGTTGTCTCCTCACAGCGTTTCTTCTAATCACTCTCTCTCCCGTCTCTGTTTTTGCCGCCGTCTTTCATTACAGAGTAGTAGACTTTGCGCAGGGTATCAGTCTGAGATCAAGTGTGAGGGCTCCCCCAGGTTGCAGGCAGACGGTGGAGGGGTTAGAACGGGGTTGACACCAGATCCCGGAGGAATTTTCAGGTTATGTCACTAAAGCACGCAAGGCCAGACGTGTAGCAGTGTGCCTCTAACAAATGATTATCTGGAGGTTTGATGGAGACTCTTTTTCAGAGCCTCTCTTAGAAATGAGTGTCCCGAGGGCTTCCCGGAGCTTTTAAGACTCTGGATGATTGTGGGTGTTTTTGAAAAGACGGCAGACAATGTCTGGAGTTATGTATGTGAGCACTCTGTGCCCATTAAAAAGAGGATCCGTCCCAGAAAGCTACATATTACCGTACATGAGAGCAAAAGATGCACATGATGGAGGTGTTGTGACATGTCACAGACTTTAAAATCAACTGAATCAGCCACATTGATGGCTCGCGGGCTTTCAAACATCAGTCTCTGTTAGGCAAACGTTCCATAATGGACCTTTCTTAAAACACGACAGAGCTGCGGTAATATCTGTAGATATTTGTGGAGTCGTTTTCCAGCAGCTCTAAGTTTAAAATCTGTTTCCTCACAGGCTTCATCAGCGGCAGAGTAAATTATTAAGCAGTCGTCTTACAGTTGAAGACTTAATGACTGCGAGCATGAGGGATGCTTGATTCTGCTTCTCAGCAGTGGATCCCTTAATAACTTTTCTCATTAATTCCATTAGTAATTATAAAAATATAATGTAGTGACTCGTCTTTAATTCCTGCTGGAGCTTTGCTGGATGTTCATTTTGTAAGCTGTTGGCTTTTCTCGCTTTGTTCAGCAGCGTGACGAGGAAAAAAAACGTCCTTGATTGATCTGACATGACTGGATAAGTTATGGCTCGGTTCCTGAAACACCTGAATATGAACATGCTGCTTGGAAAACAGCGTTCAGCATGTGCATCGTTGGAGACGTCACGGATTGTCAGTGTTTGGTGTTTTTCGTTGTATCTTTGTCTGATCGGACAAAGCTAGATATATAGAGATATAAATGGATTAATGAAGAAATGAATCACAAAATCATCATGAGTTGCTACCCTACTGTTTGTTCACGGTGTCTGCTCTCCTGTCACGTATTCATCCTCGGATCATCGTCATGAACACTTCATCATTTCCGTCTCTGTTCGAATGGCGAGAGGAAACAAACAGATTGCTGGTCTGACTGTGGTCGAACACTCAAACACACTTTTCTTTCTTTCCCTTCGTCTCCTTTCATGTTTCTCTAAAGTCTCAAAGCTAATCCCGGACTAAAACCGATCCCATCACTGGTCCTACGGCTCCTGAGCATCCACATTCCTGTCGAGGGAACTCGTTTGGTTTTGTGGTCATTGTGTCAGCGTTTCTTCTACATATAGGTCTTTATAGGTCTTGGCCAGCGCTGCCTGTTGTGTTGCCGGGCAGCCACAGGGCAGAAGTGCAAGCCCTCTTTTTGCTAACAGCTGTTCCCCGCCTGCGCTCGGCTTCTCCCCCCTAAAGAGAGACTTTTTTTTTTCTGAATGGACTTGTTGTTCATTGTGCCCAGTGACTTCTGTTTACTCTCACACAAAGCCAAATCCCGGCCTAATCTGTCCTCCTCTCTGCCTCTCGTGTGAGGTTTAGAAAGCAGCGCTCGGCTCGACGAGGAGAGCTGTCGCAGATAGTTTCTGTGGCGGGGAGGAGACATTATAGTGCTCCTACGCTGGAGCCCGGAAAGGCCAGCAGTGTGTGTGTACAAATGTGTGTATTTGTGTTTGTGTGGAACCGGACCCGACCCGCCATTCACAGCCCACTGACTTAACACGTTACCAGGGCAACCACACCAGTCGGTCTGCTATGCCACATACCAGACAGACACATGTAGGAGAAATTATGGTATGTCTGCAGTCAGGCCTAATCCCGACATAACAAGGAGGACCACTCAGCGGTGGTGCCGAGTTTCAAACTATCAGATGTCGACTTCTCGAGGAAATTGTTCAGAGCTGGTTCAGGTCACACGCTGGAGGCTTAGGTAAAGAAACATTAAAGCTTTATTGCACGGTGTCAGCCGGGTTTTTAGAGGAGCTCAGAGTTTATCCACTCAGTCATAAGGACGTGACACTTTTATCACAGCTTGGCCAAACACAGAGCACGTTCTCCTTCGGTCAAAACCCACGGACGTATTGAAGGTTTTTAACGTGCGACATTAAAGTCAGATTACATATTTACATATCTTCCTCTGTAGTATAATGCACAGTACAGCTCAGCAGGGCCGTTTCTTGCTATATGTGGGCTCTGGGGACGGACGGGGCCCCCCGAGCTGCAGGTTCAGTGATTATATTTATTTTGGGAGAAATTAAAAGTCTTTATTTGTAGACGTCACGTGTCGGCAGACGTCAGATGGATTTTTATCTTCTGTTGATATTTTGCAGTGGACTAAGACACCACAGTCCGGGGTTGCAGTGTTACATGTAAATGTTTCTTACTACCTGAAACTTCAGTATTATTCTTACTAGTTTGTTTTATTGTTTGCACATTAATATGGAGGCTGCTCCGTTGTATTTTTATTCATTTAAGTGAGTTAAGTTATTCATTTTTTATTGCTGAAGCCTGTTTATTCTTAAAATTTAAGTTGCATCGCCACAGATCGTCTGAAAACTTTTGGAGTCTCTCCCTGACTGACATCACAGAGTCCGGTTTCTGCGATGAAACAGAGACGTGGTTTCTCTGTGGAAGTCGTCTTGGCTTCTGTCCAGCACGGTGTTGGAGTGCACAGACACGGCGTGGATCGATAGAATGTCTTTGTTTACCTGCCGTACCTGTGTGTGTGTTTCAGGTGGTCGGGCTGTACCGTCTGTGTGGATCTGCGGCCGTGAAGAAGGAGCTCCGCGAGGCGTTCGAGAGAGACAGCTACGCCGTGGAGCTGTGTGAAAACACGTACCCGGACGTTAACGTCATCACAGGTAAACCGATCGGCCGGTAACAGAGAACATCAGACCGGCCAACAAAGCAGCGGGGTCACCTCCACACACTCAGTATAATTAGAAAATGGTTATTTAACGAGATGGGTTTTCCAAAGAGCGCGGGCGTCCCTCTCTGGTCTGATGTACACTCTTACCCACGATTCACTGGGATGTTACATAACACAGAGTGTACAAAACATTAGCCGTGTCTCAGGTTTGTGTCGGGTTAAGTCCTGAATAAAATCTATGAGTCTGGATCAAGGCTGCAGCTTTTAGATTTAGATTCATCGTTTGGTCCCTAAAACGTCAGAAACTTTTGAAAGTTCCCAGAACCTGAATCACCGTCCTCAAATTTCTTCTTTTATCCTGAAAAAACATTTAAATATGTCCAGTTTTCCATCGAAGAAGACAAAACAATTGATAATTACTTCTTAAAATGTGTTGCAGATGAATTTAATCATGTGATTGTTTTCATTTGTGTAGTTGTTGTTCTGCCACGAAGAGTTAAAAAGATTTTGTGAAAGAGTTCTGAGATGTTTTGTATGACCCTTATACATCTGTCAGAGGAACTATACGTTATGCTAGAAATGTTTAATGAGAGTAACGGGACCTAAATCTTTAACGAAAACAGGAGAGAAACTCGAAACACACAAAGACTTAAAGGAGCAGATTAAAGGTCCAGTGTTCAGGGTTTAGTGGCACCCAGCAGTGAAGTTGCAGAAACTCTGACAGAGTGGGTCGTCTTTTTTGGAGTCCGCCATGTTGAACCGTCGTGTTTATATGCCCCAGTTAACGTGTCTGAACCGGTGCGTCCGCTGCAGATAGGTCAACACATACGTGTGTGTGTGTGTGTGAGTGTGTGTGTGTGTTTGTAGTAAAAGCATTCCAGCAGTCAACTAACAGTAAAGACCGGTGCCTGAGGGAAGGGCCCACACACACACACACACACACACACACACACACACACACACACACACACACACACACCATGCTGTACATTCAGGTCATTCTTTCTCCTTCAGGTCTGTGGTTCAGACATGCTCTGTGTTGGTCACAGTCTTTTTTCTTCCTCACATATAAAGAACTCTGTGACGGGCGGAAGTCGTTTTTATTGCACGAGCAACGCTGCAACGTTTTATCAGCCGCTCGTTTAAATGTCGCCGTGAGTTGCAGCTTCGGTTTTTCATAAATGGAAACGGCGAGTTTCATCTGCCAGAGTTAGTGTCACGAAAAAACAGCCGTGTCACCGGATTGAGTGATGATTCCAGCAGTGCAGACAGATGAGGAGGGAGGCGGGTGGTGGTGGTGACGGTGGTGACGAGGGCAAAGTTGTAGAAAATGACTCTGTCATGATTTTTTGTTTCTCCCACAAAAAGAGGAAGACCGTGGGCATTGTAGGCGCTCCTGTTGGTTTTTGGAAGAGGCCCCACATAGGCGTCGACTATCATGCCTGCTTTGATCCACATGCATTTGCATGGCAGGGCAAAGAACACAGTTAACAGTTGAACGGGTTAGAAAAAAAGGGCCAGCACCGGCGTGGATTGTTGGTTTTTGCTCGCTGCCTAAATTTGCCCCACCAAGCGAGTTGCTGTTACAGATGGGCAGAGAGAGAGATGGGGGAAGGGAGGCAGTGAGGGGACGATGGTGGGCTGCAAAGATCTGGGATAGAATCATGGGTTTGGTCTTAAAACATCCATTTCTTACAGAGTTTTTGACTTGAATTGCTCGTGTTTCGAAAAATATCTTCTTATTTTAATGAATAACTCAAGAAAAATGAGCCTCATGTTCGATTCTTTGAAATATAAAGTACTGGATTAACTCCGCAGTGTCGGAGTAGAGGCTAATGAGCGAACAGCAAAAAGCGGATGAGCTAAGAGGGCCGGCGTGTCACACGGCTAATTTAAAAGAGGAGGTAGTGAAAGGGATTATCCGGGATCAGAGTTCAATCCAGAGCTTGCAAAACATGCTCGGTGCGGCCTTTGTTTCAAACCACAGCTCAGTCAGAAGGAAGCAGGAAGGTGCGATGGACGCGAGCGACACGCTGCGAGTCTGCAGCTCTTAATGAATCCGTCCGTCACGCTGTCTGCGGACACGTATGACGCTTCAGTCACAGAGACAGTTTGTGCTGCAGCTGCAGCGTGTTGTTATCTGCAGGCAAGGTCAGCAACACGCTCTTCTTCTTCGTCAACGTCCTCTTTGAGGCCGCTGAGCCCGGTTACAGCTCCTGTTGATGCACTCCGCAGTGCCACGCTCCTGAACGCCTCCTCTTCTTCCTCCCGGTGTTCCAAAACACATCTAAGCTCACAGACTGAGCTAACAGCAGCTACAGTTCAGTGATGTTTCTCTGCAGCTCTGTGTGTGCTCGTGTAGTTTGAATCGATAAAAACAAACTCAGGATGACATCAGATATCAGCCGAGGCTTTCCTGCCAGTTAAAGGAGACTTTACTTTACTCAGCCTGAACGGAGGCGAGGCAGTGAAATATTTCTTTTTTGGCAGCTTCGTTTGGGACGTCAGCAGCCAAGTGGCACTCAGCGTGAGCGGCGTGACCTCGAGATGTTTCCAACAGAAGCTTTAAATCAGCATTTGAACCTTTATTTACACTGGATGAAACAGATGCACAATGAATCACCGTTTCAGAGACACTTTGGTGACTTTTACTAATGATTAAACACTCGGCTCGACCTGTTTGTGATCTGATGATGAGATATTCGTCCTCTGTCCTGCTGGTTGGACGCTCAGAGCAGTTATTGATCCTAGTTTGAGGTCTTTAATTTGCCTTTGCCTGACTCGTCTGTTCCGTAGCCTACTTCCCTACTATGCCCCCCACCCTCGGCAGTACTCCAGTGAAGACATGGAAAGTCATTAACAAGTGCCCCCTTTGTTGCCGAACAAACACAGATGGTATTTGGCTCACGCATGGGGGATTAGCTGAACCCTGGGCCGGCCCGGGGAAGCAGGCAACCACTTTACAAAGAGCTGCAGGCCTGCGTGGGTGTCAGAATATTTCTTAAACTGCAGGTCGGGGATCAGAAACGGGTCGGCCGACATATTTCTGATGAATCCACATGTGGCACGAGAGCACCGCCGCACTTTACCACGCTCAGTGAACGGGGTTTGGAGGCGGTTGGAAAAGTTGAAGAAACACACACAGTGTAAAGTTTAACATGCTACCAGACAAGGCAGCGACACACACACACACACACACACACACACACACACACACACAAACACACCCCCCCCCTTCCCCTCTCAGTGCTGTGGGGGCGTGCAGGACGGCAGGGAGGGGGCCGGACGGAGAACAAACCCCTGTTTGTTCTCCGGGCGAGGCGTTGACTGCAGCGCTGACAAGAGGAGTGACCTTCCGCTTTGTTTGAACAACAGGTCAAAGGTAGAGCTGTGCCCCAGTGCATTGTGTGCCTTGTAGTGTTTGGTGGCACATTTGGACACATTGAAAAAGTCTGAATTGATGAGGAGCGAGATGCTTTTTTAGCTGCCGCCGTGTGCATGAAGCGTCGATTCGAGGGTTTGTTTGTTTGCTGCTTTTTGACTCTGCTGCTCAATCACACACACACACACGGGTGGAGATAAATGTGTGTGTAGTTCATATTTCTGCTGCTTTGACACCAAACCACCCTCCCCAACTTTAAACACGACAGTCAGCACGTGCTTGTTGTCAGCTTTGCTGTGAAAGAAAGTGAAGCACCTGCAGGGGAAGCACACCTGTTGGTGTGTGTGTGTGTGTGTCTGCACGAATCAGGGGCTAAAACACAAGAGTAAACACAAGCACTGACTCATAGCAGGCTAATGATTTACCTGAATGGCCGCATTCAAACACGTGTGCACACGCACGTACACACACACGGAGAGTTTGACTGACAGGTGTTTGTTCCAAATTAATGAAATGGAAAGAGCCCAAACGTGCACGTGAAGCAGTCAGTCATAAATTAGATGCGAGGTGTAACGAGGATGTTTTGTTACATGAGGCGGGAAGTGAAATGTGTTGTGTCTGGATGATCCGGCTCACAGCACAGGGAAGGTCAGCGGGTCCAGTCTGCCATGCTTGAGTTTCCAAAACAGGTCAAACGTTACCGCTCTGCATTTTATTTGCACGATCACATAACAAACCAAACACACACAAAAAGATAAGGAGAAAAACACACGGCTCACTTCGTCTGTTTCCCAGCGATGAAACGAGCTGATTATTATTATCTGAGCGCAGATTGACAACAGGAAGCTGGAGGATGTTTCACAAAGCGTAATCTGTTCTGGAAATCAGCGTCCAGCTTTAAGGAGCGGGAATGTATCTCGTGCTCATGCGTCCCCTTATCGCCGCTGTGCTGGATTTCAGCCGAAACCCCCGATGAGGACAAACGATTAGAGAAGAATGTGAATCAGAGCTGAAGACAAAATGCAAACAAGCCGCCACACATCAGCTCAGGGCGCAGGGGACACGTCTAAAGTCACTGTTCATGAAGTTTGAACGTGGACGTTTGTCTGATTTACAGCTGTCAG
This sequence comes from Larimichthys crocea, assembly GCF_000972845.2. Lineage (NCBI taxonomy): Eukaryota > Metazoa > Chordata > Actinopteri > Sciaenidae > Larimichthys > Larimichthys crocea. The sequence continues at coordinate 8,478,113 of NC_040027.1, read as the reverse complement.
TGTGCAGGTCTCACCTGAGCCGGAGGCCTGACGGACGACAGCCAGCGCGCTTGTTTGTTTGGAGATGAGTTCTTCAGAGCAACCACTGACTGCCTCAGGAATGTGTGTGTGTGTGTGTGTGTGTGTGTGTGTGTGTGAGGACGTGTTGTATCTCGAGTTGAGTGGAAGCTGACTGGGTTTTTTTTTTTTGTTAGGATGGTAGCTGACAACAAACTGTACGTTATTTATTATTTAGACTTTTTCAAATATTTCTGATGTTTTTTTCCGAGAGATTCAGTTTCCAAAGAAGTTTTGTAAACTTTGTAAAATGTAGCAAAAGGTGAAAATCGACTTTGTGCTGCTTTTAATTAAATGTTTATTTCTATTTACATTTAAAAAATAATTATTTTAAAAGTCTCCGTGTGCAACTAAATGATTACAATGCTCACATGTTAATATGAAGCAGGTATATTTATCGTGTCCTAATTTAGCTCGATATTTGATAATTAGCTCTAAACACAGCTCAGATTGTCTGGAATCTGATTAATTCTGCAGATATCTGCTTAATTATATTAGTTTAATTAACACTTAAAGTTTCCACGTGAGTGTCGAGCATGCAGATGCTGAGCCTGATGCTGATCTGAGACTTTGTGGCGTAACCCTGATTTTTAGAGCCTCTCTAATCCGACGTTCAAAAGCTGGAAAGGAAAACAGAGAATTTAAGTGTCATCGCCTCCAAACTTTCAAACATTTGTCCGTCCACTTGTATTTTCTGGAGGTTTTTCTGTGTGATGGACGCACGGTGTCAGCGAGGATCTGACTGAAGCTTTGAGCCTCAGACTTAAAAACACAGAGCGTGTTAAGTCGCGCCCTCCATTCTCCTCGCCGGGCCTGAAGGGATGTCGGTGGATTTACGCTGAGTCGTATTGTAGTTTGCTGTAAATAGAAGGCCTCGGGTGTGCGGGACATAATCCAGAGATTTAGAAGTGATAAAGTAAGAGCTTCTATTTACAGCTGAATCTGTTACAAACACTGTGCAGGGTCAGCGGTGTGAAGTCTGTATCACCCTGAAACATTCAGTCAGCTGTTCAGCTGCTCCATGATGATGAAGTTACCTGTGTTAAAATAACATTTGGCTCTGGACAGATGATTTTCTGACCAAATATTATGCTGATAAGCTCAGCTGAGTGATGGAGGACTGAGCAGTTGTTTGTGTGAAATATTCCTTCAGCTCTCAGCTGAATACGAAGCGTGTGGTGTTCGGTGTGAAGCTGGTATTGCACATGTGCTTGGATCATTTTCACATGTGATGTGCAGTCACACTGCTCCCTGCATTAATCCACAGAGTGAATACATCAATTTTGTGCCGACTAAAGAAAAATTCTGCACAACAGAAAATGCAAACGCTGCACATAAACAGAAGGAAGCAGAGCCAGGACGTTACATGTTACGCATGTTCGCACAAGCGCTCGTCTCTGAGATCTCTGGCATCTCGGCGGAGAATGAACCTTTTGGGAAGTCACCACGCTCCAAAGCAGCGAGGACAGGAAATGACTCACTCTGACTTGAAGTGCATGTCTGAGCCTCACAGCTGATCAGATAACACAAAGCTGTGGAACTCCAGCCGCCGTCGAGATCTTCTAAATGACTTTACGTCGGATCATTGAAGATGTGTTGATGCTGACGGGCGTCACTCCGTTTGTAACTCGAGTCTTTAAATTCATGTCATAGTCACGCGTTTGAATCATTCTCCAATCACGCACGTCCACGCCGTCGGCGACACATCCATCCACATCTGCATCCAGGCTTCCACACAGCTGTCTGCTTCAAACTGCCACGAGTCGGACAATGTTGTCGGAGCATGTGATGCTAAATTGATCAGGCGTGTCTGACAAACAGTGCGCTTTATTTGCTGATAATTTGATGGCAGCAAGCCTCGAGTCACATAAAATGATATTCTTGTTACTCCTTTCTGACGTTCAGTGTGAATTAGTTTGGAGCAGAACCAATATCGCTGATTACACGGCCCCCAGCTGTCTCTGAAAACTGATCCAGCCTCATGCAGACACTCACCACAAAGAGCTGTCACGCTGCCAGCAGCCTTTCTTTTTTCTTCTGTATTTATTCTTTTTGCCTTTGATGAAAAGACACGCCAGCGATATTTCAGGGGCTTAGTGGAGACAGACAGCGTGGGTTTCATGTTTTCTGGAGCTTTTGTCTGAGCTGTGGGAGGCTGAAGTCACAGGTGTGAACGGGCGGGCCCGCCCTTTCTGCCCTGCACAACAACTTCAGGCTGCACAGTCACGTCCCGGCTCCGATCAGGCATCTCTGCAAACACTGCAGGATCGCCCCGCGGAAACAAAGGGACATCGAGAGTTCAGTCGATTTAAACGAGAGGAAGAAATAAAGCTCATTAGTCATATAATGAATGTTTGTGGCCTGTCAGGTACCGAGCCGCTCTGTGTGTGGGAAAACTGGATGACCCCCAGCTACGCTGCAGAGACTTCACGCTGTCACGCACTGACTGTCTTTGCTGCAGCAGACTGTCTCATGCTCTGCGTTCTCTCTCTGCTTTCAGGAGTGCTGAAGGACTACCTGCGAGAGCTGCCCTACCCTCTGATCACCAAACACCTGTACGAGGCCGTGTTGGAGTCCATGGCCATGAGGCCTCTGCGGATCGGAGCGACGGGCTGCGAGAACGACCAGGCCGACTCGGAGCACACCGTCAGCCTGCTGGACAACCTGCCGGAGGTGGAGAGGGTGAGGAAAACAAACACACTTGTGGCATAGATAATAATGGTCATGATGGTAATACTACTGTTTAACTATTACATCAGGAGATATTAGTGGTGGCAGGTCTGTGTAATTTCACTCGTTTAACTATTTTCAGATTAAAGCTACACTGCGTAGAAATCTGTATTTTTGCAATGTAGTGCCTCCGAGTGGATTTGTTATGATCAAAACTTACAGAGCCCAGCTCCTGTTCTGGCACGACACCAGTGTTGCTTACCATTGGTCCAAAAATGGCAAATTTTACAAACACTGACACTCCCCCGGTGCTCTGAACTTCACCAGAATCAGTGAAAGAGAAAGAAAAGCGCCTCCAGTATGGCATTTATATTAAATATTACTATATGAATATTATATCAAGATATGTAGCAATGGATACCGATGTAGGATTATATATAATATTGCCTCGTCTGCATCTATCTATCTATTTTTCTTCATTTCTTCCAAGAAATACACAAATAGCTTGATGAAATGAACCTGGAGTGTAGTCCTGCTGCTGCCGAGCGGTACTACTCCACCTACTAATCATAATAATAACATGTCTTATCCGTCTGTGTTTGCGTGCGCGTGACAGATGACGCTGCGGAGGCTCCTCGACCACCTGAAGCTGGTGGCGTCCTATCAGGAGGTGAACAAGATGACGTGTCAGAACCTGGCGGTGTGTTTCGGCCCCGTGCTGCTCAGCCAGCGTCAGGATGCGTCCTGCCACACCAACCGAGTCTTCATCGACTCCGAGGAGCTGGCGAGCGCGCTGCACTTCAAGAAGCACATCGAGGTCCTGCACTACCTGCTCCAGCTCTGGCCAGGTGATTGTTTGAGACGTGTTTTGTTATGTCACACAGCTCGAGCAGGTATTTTGGTTCAGGTTATATATATATGAGTAAGTGTGTGTGTGTGCACCAGCCTGCAGCTCTGCCTGCAGATGAGTGCCAGCTCTGCGGTTCAGCTCTACAAAGGGCTGTTAAAGGGCTGCTCTGCTTTGATCCTTGAGGTTATCCACCATTGGCATAAGTACAGCTCTGATAGCCATTGGCCGCCATCTGTTGGCTCCTCACAGATGAAACTCTCCGCAGACTTCTTCATCGCGGCACGCCGAGCCAATCACGGCCGAGACCAGTAAGCCCTGATGCAAACCAAACGTTTGAGGTGTGGCTCCCCGTCTTAAGATAAATCTCCAGCCAAGGACAGATACCCAGGCCCCGGCTTCCCCTCAGACAGGTCATCTGTCTGTCTGCACAGCTGTTCTCTGCCAGCTGCAGCTGTCTGCTCGGCATGAGATATGAAAGAACCCGAAGATTATTCAGGAGGGAGTCGAGGATAATAAAAAAAAAAAAAGAAACGAGGCGCAGGCGAGGGGAAATTTGCATCAGTCACAGTGACTAATTAGATATTTTTTTAACCTTTCGTGGTTTCGTTATTTAAATGTTGCGTTCTAATCAACGTGTGAGCTGCTCTAGTGCCATTAAAGTGTTGCTTAATCTCAGAAAATGAAATAAACGCGATGCCTACACACAGGCTGAAAAGATAATAACAGATTCCAGCTATTAGGACGACCTTATTACTGTAGCAGTTGGCTGTTCGCCTGCTCTAACCTCAGTTAAAATGCATTTTCCTCTGCGGGTTATTAACATTAAAGCCCGTTTGAAAATCCATTATACAATTTTAAATATGCACGGTCATCAGTCCAGGCATGCCGCGTTATAATGTTGATTTAGTCCCTGAAAGATTGAATTCCTCGGAGCTCGTCGCTCCGTAACCTGCAGCCTTTAACCAGATCTGCTGATTGATGTCTGAAGAGGAAGAAGTGACTGTCTGCTCTGCCCTCTAAATTTAACTCCATCCTCAGACTCTCCACCCTCCACCTTCCTTTACGACATGTGCAGAAAAGTGCAGCGACTGAATAAGTCAGCATCTGTGAATCCCATAATTGCAGGTAGCCGTGCGGAATTTCAAAAGACAAACATGCGAAAGATATTTCAGAGCGCGCGCGTAGACGATGACGGAGGCCGACGGGGGTCGAGTGGGCCCGGAGGAAAATACTTTGTAATCTTCAGCAGAAGCCTGCACTTGTTCCGCACAGCCTGTCTGCAGCTGATGTCACGCCCGGCCCGGCTAGTGCCTGTGATGACCTGTAATAACCTCCACGCAGCAGCTTTCAGTCCAGGTTCCACCTTTTGTTTACACCCCTCGGTGACATCTCCATTCTGCCCCCGCCTCCCTGCCCGGCACAGAGCACGAACGCCTGGACTGTAATTAAAGACATTCCAGGCGTAACCTTAGCCCTCAGCCCCTGAAGCTTCACCCTAACGTTTCACAATCGTTACGGGGTATTTTCAGCCACCTCTTCACACCTCACACACACACACACACACACACACACACACACATACCTGACCCTCTAAGGGATTGTTGCGCTAGGCCTCAAGTGTTGCATGTCTTTGGGGAGCAAGTGCAAGGACATCACACATCCACTGACAGCATTTGCAGGAAGTGTGAGAGAGCATGAGCACACGTGTTTGTGTCGAGGCTGACGGGGTGAAGGTGTGAGCGGATGTTAGACCGACAGGAAGAAGAGGAGAGCGTGTGCATTTGTTTGTATCTTGTTGTGCAGCACATAAACACATTTTGACACACACACACACACACTTCCTGCCTTTTCTCTGTGCTGACGGCTAATCGTGTCATCAGTGAATCACGTCTGAAATGAAATAACACGTTCCGGGAGATAATTTCTGTTTGTTTTAGGTGATAATTGCTTAAAGCCTTTAGCCCTCAGGAGAGCTGCACAGAAACGCCGCATCAGCGACCAGCACTCGTGATAAATGGAGCGAAGTCGACGAGTTTCATAATTCAGCTTCAGTTTTTGTTTTTTAAGGTTTGAAAAGTTCTCCTGCTCCTCTGTCAGACCCACGTAGACAAACTGAAACTCGGTGTTGTCGTACGTGACTTCCAGCCCAACCAAACTTTTAACCTTTTTTTTTTGTCCCTTTCCAATCCAGTAAGAGAGAGAGAGAGCTAGCGGTGTGGACACAGTGTAGGTACACAGAGATACAGACAGACAGGTAACTGTGCTGGTTGTGGTGGCGTGCTCGCTGTGTGGCACAGTCAGAAGATTCTCTCATGAACACGCTCATGAACAGTTGATAACAGACAGTACAGAGGGATGGCATCAAAGTCAGAGTGTGTGTGTGTGTGCTGTGACTTCAGCATGTGTTTGTCTGACTTTGAGCACAGCATGGCATGTTTGTGTGTCGTAAATCACACACCTTAATGAACTCAGTGCTGGTTTATCCAGACGTTTGTCGCCCTGATCGAAGATGTATTTTAAAAAAAGGCATGTTTTTAAATGTTGAAGGCGACTTAAAGGGTCAGTTCACACAAATTACACTGCGATGAGTTTTTACTTGTCTGCAGTGGCAAAAAAGGAAAAGTCCAAAATCTCAAAATCTAAAGCTGAAAGTATCTGTATGTGAGAAATCTTCTAATTTAGGTGAACTAACCCATTAAAGAGTTTTTGGATCCTCGCATGCAAATCTTTTCAAACAAAGCAAATTAACATGTTTCCCAAAATGTGGAAACATCCCTTCCAGCTTCGAGTTCATCTGATTAACAGTCCGTCTTTGTGTCTCCTCCAGTTGTCGACCCATATGGCGAGTCGCCCTCCCAGCCGCCCCCTGCGGCCTCTTTGGCTCCAGCATCATCCGACCTGCTGTCAGCTCCTCCGTTAAGGCGGAGAAAGGAACGCCCCCAGGTCCTGAACCTCTCCGAAGCGGAGATGGCGGGAGTCCTGCGGCCCAGACCGGGTCGTCTAGACAGCCCCAGCAACCGCTACGCTGGCGACTGGAGCCGCTGCGGCGAGAGCTACTTCCCGTCTGACGTCCTGCTGCCTCCCAGCAAAGAGGAGGCGGACTACGACGACGTGCCCTCCGAGGATGCCGAGGTGGCCGAGGAGGGGCAGGAGAAGCCTGATGACACGGAGGAAGACGAAGGGCAGAAGGTCACGAGCCCATCGCCTGATCCCGCCGAGCCAGAGCAACCTCCGAGAGAGGAGGCGGTGAAGGAGGAGGAAAAGGAGGAAGGGGAGGAGGTGGAGAAGCAAGAAGATAGTGATAGTTCAGGCAACGGGCAGCCAATAGAGGACAAGGAGGAGGCGGAGAGGGTGTGTGACCACATCCTGCCCCCTCGCCTGCCCAAAGAGCACACCTACCAGGCGTACATGAAGATCCAGGACATCAGCCCAGTGCTGAGCAACAGGGTCAACCTGAGAGACCTGCAGGAGAGCATCGACACTCTGATAGGAAACCTGGAGAGAGAGCTCAACAAGAACAAGCTCAACGTCGGATACTGACTCCTACCACACACACACACACACACACACACACACTTGTAAAGCCTGATGAGGTTTGGAGAAGACCTTATTTACCGATCAAGGTGCTTCAGGATACAGCCACAGTGTTTCCATGGAGATCGTGACGTCACCATGGCAGCACGGCGTGGTGCTGCTGTAAAAAAAAAGAGATGAGATGTTAAGGGGGCACTTCTGGCATTTGTACCTTACCCATAGACATTCCATGTTTTTATTTTTCCTGATGATTTTGTCGACTGTCTTACTTTATGTTGTCGTCGTCGGTTTGTTTCAGTCCGGTTCTGTGTTCCATGTTGTTATTGTTGCTTCTCTTCTTATTAGAAGAACCCATTGACCCCTCAGGGGTTTAAAAAGGTGCCTTAATTGTGTGAAGGTGGTACGTCAAGAGGAAAATCCACCCTGAAACGAAACGTCTCCGCTCGTGTGATCTCGATCCCGTAAGATAATCTCTAGGTACGGACCCACCCTGGGTGTTTTTAGAGTTCTACTCAGGCAAGTTTTCAATCTGTGACACCGATGCCAACATCTGTAGAGCAAAGTTACTGACGGACAATATTTATCCACTTTTTAAAATTGACCACTTTCATACCAAAACATCCCAGAGCTTGCAGAGTTCTTCCCCCTTAAGTGTTTTCTTGGCAGGCTTCTAAAGCGCCGCTCGGACATCGGACACTTCCACATCAACGCCACGGTGGGAAAAAATCTGGGATGCATTAAGACCTTCAATGAAGAATCTGCTTCCAACGAAAATATGTAATTTGGTAATTAAATTAAAATAAAAATGTGCAAAGAAAACAAAAAAAAAACTCCTGTCGGTTCTGCAGCAGAGGCTTTTGGCCGTGGAAGAAATCTGATTAAATCCTGTCGGTGATCAGAACATTAGTTCAACTCCAGAGTTTCTAAGTTTTCCTGTAAACACAGTGTTGAGTAATACGGGAGGAACGACGTGTACGTTCTGTTCGAGGGTGGATTTCCTTTTTTTAAGGCAGCAGAGATCTTTTTTCTATTGAGGTATGAAACACTAAATGTTGTACAACAATAATGCACTTACGAGGCAGGCAGTAGTGTAGATTGTCATTATAGTTCAAATAAAGAAAATATGGACTGTGGACTGAATCTAGGGAGAAACAAGCCGCCACTGAAACCTCCTCTTAAAGATTAATATGAAAGAATATGGCTTGAAATGTATTTGTGCGATATGTTAAGACACCCATCTACAGGCGTGATATAAGGGTAATAACACTCGACGGGAATCTAAAAACAGAAATAATGTGTTCCACGTGGCTCTGTGTTCAGTTTAGGTTTACAAGAATAGTCCAACTGTATTTCTGAGAGTTAGACGTGAAGATTGATACCACACACGTGTGTATGCTGAATATCAACGCTATAGCTAATAGGTAGCTTAGCTTAGCTTAGCTTAGCTTAGCATAAAAAACTGCAAGCGGCGGGGGAAGCCGCTAGCCTAGCTCTAGTTTAAGATTTAAAAAATCCCCCTTAACAAGTTACAGAAGCTCTAAAGCTCATCACTAACTATCGCGTTATGTCTTGTCCGTTTAAACCGCGTGCTTGTACGACGTATCCGCGGTAAACAAAGTATCAATTTTCTCACCTAGCGCTCGTCAAAAAAAAGAAAGATGTCAGACTATTCTTTTAAAAACCGCCAACCACCTTTTCTGCTTCTCTCAGCTTTTTTTTTTTTTTTACAAACCGTGAAATATTACACAGCCCGAATGTGAAGCACAACTTTCAGTTAGTACGACTTAGCTAGCTGCCTAAATCGACAAAGGACGTTTTCAGCAATCCAGGGATTCAGAATGATCAGTATTTAACCTATATGTATATGTATATAATTATATAAATGTATTCGGAGTATATTATTTTTACAGCTTCTATTTCAATGCCGTATTTAAATACTTCTGATGACCTCGTAGTGTTGACTTGTAGTAATAGTCGCTTTTTTTTTTCCTTCGAGCTACCTGTACACATCTTAATGTGCTGGACTAATGGTACAACTTTAGCTGTAAAATATATGATAAAATCGTGCTCTTGCAGAAAAAGTGATATTGTTATTTTTATTGTATTGTGTATATATTTGACATTGTTTCGTGTCTCTGGTGGACTAAGCTGTGTTCAAGAATTTTGGTGTTTTTTTTAGGTACTGAACGTTGCATGGTCAAAAGCTTTACTGACATAAACAAGGCTCTTTCTCATCCGCCTTTGTATTTGATATTTATGTGTAAAAAAAAAGACTTATTTTGCAATGTATGCTCGTTTGTTTGTCACCCTGTTCCTCCAATAGACAGATAACTGCATTTTTCTCCAGAGGACTTAAAGAGTAGACAGTGATTGGATGGACAGCGGTGGTGCTGTACCTGACAGGGACACTTCCAAATTATATGCTTTGTTTGCTATAAATAGAGGGATATGCACCAAAAATCTCAAATTGTCACTTGTTTTTAAAGAAATATGTGAACCAGATGATCATGTTTAATCAAACGTCGAGACAAAGTGCAAAATGTAACGCTTGTTTTAAGAAAAAAACATTAGACTGGGCTTTGCAAATGAACTGTACCTGGTAAGATGGACGTTTGGTGCAGACACCCCTCCCCTCCCGTATACTCTCTGTTCACGGTCCTGCTGCTTCACGGTGAAGCTGTGGCTGCTGCTGTCAGTCTGGGTCGGTCTGGTGAAAGTCATTTTCAGCAGGGTTCCTTTCAAACCATCTGTCTGCCCTGGCCAACACACACACACACAAAGAAAAAGAACCAGGGCTTCATGTCTGCTGTATAGAAACTTAACACATTTGGCATTCACCTCTCCTTCACAGAATATATCAGCTTCATTTTTCGTGTGTTTCTATACATCCGATACGGCTAATCTTTCTGACCTGTCCTCTTTGTCCTCTGGAGATAAAGTGTCACATGGAAAGCATCACTAAACACAACACAATGCTTTGTATTGATCCTGAAAAATGTATGGTCATAATAAAGTATATTATTTTACATTCACATGTCGACTGTGCATGTCTTTTTTTCTGGTCATCATTGGGTGTTTGGATTCAGCTGCTACAGATATAATTTAGCTTTCATCTCAGAGACATTCGCTTATTTATTACTACATTAAACCACCAAGTTTGTAACGTTACGTAACCAACAACTATTCCACTGATTTCTGGGGAAATGGGTCATATTTTATGGAGAACCTGCTGCCAACTGTAGCCGACGCTACCAGACTGAGCTCAGAGCGACCGCCGGGAAGAAGAAGAAAAGGAGGTTACAGTGCTAAATCAGGGGAATGTTGACAGGGAGTGGAACCAGTGTTGTGCCAGAACCGGAGCAGGGCGAGTCGGCAATGTACCCGGGCTCAGCAGCATCTGTGGACATAATGACAGAGGAGGACAGAACGCAAAGGACAACAACACAAGACATAGCAGCCAGTTTTTGATCATAAGTAATGTAATCAGAACAAATACTCGAGTACAGCTGTCACAACAAATCTTACATAATGTCATGCACTGAATAACCAAACCCCCCCTAGATTTAAACGCTCATTGAAACAGACTGGAGCTGAAGCTTCACTAACAGCAGAACATGATTTCACAGATCTGATAATGCAGCTGTCTAAACAAAGAAAAACCTTTAAAAAAAATCATACCAAAATATTTAGTTTACAGTCAGAGGAGTTCATATTTAGTGCACAGTTAACATCTTCTCACTCCTACGCACACAGACAGGTCTGGAATTCATTCATAAAAACATAAAAACATGTGGTATGCTGCATGTGGCCAAGTAATCATATCAACTCTTGCTGAAATGACTCGACGCTGCAGCCGCACTTTCCCAAACCGTTCTAAACACCCTCTTTGTTTAATTGAAAATGCATGGGAAAAGATGACCCCAGCTTCAGGAAACTGGACTCTTATGGGTTTTTTTGTACATTCATCTCTTTGCTGTGGGATCATTGAAACTCAGCCTCAGCAGAAAACAGATAAATAAGTTGGGGAATTGCCCTCGTCGGCTTGTGGGAATCTCCCAGACCGACTTTCAGCTTCAGGGACATTCCCAGGATGCAGCTGCATGTAACCATCCAGTAAAAATGCCACTGTGGCTCCAAAAAAAACGTTACCAGAAGCTATGAGCTATGGAACTGCGTGTACCTCGGGTAGACCCTGGAGCAGTCAAAGAGTTAAACGTCATTTTCCAAAATGAGATCTAAAATCAGGAGCATGCTCCAGCTGAGTTGATACACATCTCTGGCAGTTAGCATGAGAAGTCAGAGCAGCCTGGAGCCTTTCAGCACTAAATGGTTTTCAGCCTTGTTTGATGTCACTACTGTGGGCTCATATCATGTTTTTATGGCTGCCTTGAACGGGTACGACGAAGCTTCAGGGAACAGAATGTACACATACCTGCCTGTACCCTGCAGCCCTGTTTCATATCCCAACTGAAACATTTATCTGGATTAAAACTCCCATTAATATTCAGACTGGAATTTTGTGGAGATGAAGCCAAATATTTGAGAAACATCAAAATGTCAGAATCAGAAAGTTGAGAAAAAAAAGTCAGAATATTGAGGAAATATTTAGAAGTCATAATTGTTGCTCAATCAGTAGAGCATCCACCCTATGGTCAAAGGCTGAATCCTTGCTGAGGTTCGAATCTGACCTGTGACTTTTTTCTCTTAAGATTCTGACAGTTTTCTCTTAAAATTCTAACTTTTTTCTCTTAAGATTCTGACAGTTTTTCTCTTAAAATTCTGACTTTTTTCTCTTAAGATTCTGACTTTTTTCTCTTAAAATTCTGACTTTTTTCTCTTAAAATTCTGACTTTTTTCTCTTAAGATTCTGACAGTTTTTCTTGAAATTCTGACTTTTTTCTCTTAAGATTCTGACAGCTGTTCTCTTAAAATTCTGACTTTTTTCTCTTAAGATTCTGACAGTTTTTCTCTTAAAATTCGGACTTTTTTCTCTTAAGATTCTGACAGTTCTCACTTAAGATTCTGACTTTTTTCTCTTAAAATTCTGACTTTTTTCTCTTAAGATTCTGACAGTTTTTCTCCTAAAATTTTGACTTTTTTCTCTTAAGATTCTGACAGTTTTTCTCTTAAAATTCTGACTTTTTTCTCTTAAGATTCTGACAGTTTTCTCTTAAAATTCAGATTTTTTCTCTTAAGATTCTGATAGTTTTTCTCTTAAAATTCTAACTTTTTTCGCTTAAGATTCTGAGAGTTCTCTCTTAAAATTCAGACTTTTTTCTCTTAAGATTCTGACAGTTTTCTCTTAAAATTCTGACTTTTTTCTCTTAAAATTCTGACTTTTTTCTCTTAAAATTCTGACTTTTTTCTCTTAAGATTCTGACAGTTTTTCTCTTAAGATTCTGACTTTTTTCTCTTAAGATTCTGACAGTTTTCTCTTAAGATTCTGACAGTTTTCTCTTAAAATTCTGACTTTTATCTCTTAAGATTCTGACAGTTTTCTCTTAAAATTCTGACTTTTTTCTCTTAAGATTCTGACAGTTTTTCTCAAAATTATGACTTTTTTCTCTTAAGATTGTGACAGTTTTTCTCTTAAAATTCTGACTTTTTTCTCTTAAGATTCTGACTTTTTTCTCTTAAAATTCTGACTTTTTTCTCTTAAAATTCTGACTTTTTTCTCTTAAGATTCTGGCAGTTTTTCTCTTAAAATTCTGACTTTTTTCTCTTAAGATTCTGACTTTTTTCTCTTAAAATTCTGACTTTTTTCTCTTAAAATTCTGACTTTGTTCTCTTAAGATTCTGACAGTTTTTTCTTAAAATTCTGACTTTTTTCTCTTAAGATTCTGAC